>NC_136264.1:68670681-68705681 GCF_964187855.1 Myxine glutinosa | reverse complement strand
GTGTCCCTTGACTAGTGAGCATCCTAATGCGAGGTGCAATAGCCAAAATGGGGCGTGGGATGGATGCTGCCCAACGAGGTAGATTTGGAGGGTGGAGGCAAAAATGAACGGGACCTAAGCTTATTATTTATTTACACAATGCAGGTATCACTAGTGGAAATGGCCTTATCCTCACACATACAATGACATAACTAATGTTCTAAGGGGCCTACGTGTTGCTTGTGGACTAACTATGGGGGCAAACCTTTAACCTTTAATGATGTTATATTTACACTCTCAAAACCATAACAATATTATAGAATATAAATTTATGATGTCATCGCTCACGTGGTCTGGCAGCCATATTGGATCAAAGATTTTTTTTTTTCAAAAACAGAAACGTTGGCTCACACCAAGTTGATTGCACAGGGTAAGTATTCTATGAATACCATCTAATTATCACTGTGTTGCTGTTTGTGTTTCTGTCCAAATTTCCGTGTTAAATCGTACCTTGTTGTGCTGTATTTGTCCAGGTTTTTTTTCGTGTTGTCCAAGGCCTACTCCTCGGATAGCTGCTGTGAAAAATCTGTTTATTTTGTCTCCGTGTTCCTCGCTTTGCTTCTTTCTTCCCAAATACTGTACTTTCGACCGCCTCAACGTTATCCTATTTCACCTCCTCAATTTAAACAATAAAAACAAACAATAAACTACAACGACACTCTTCGACATTGCGATGTTGACCGATACACCTCTGCCCACATTATTACATCATAAAACATATTTGCACCAAGTTTGATTTAAATCCCTTCAGCTATTGCCAAGTATCACATTTTTACATAACATGACCTTTGACTTTTGACACACCAAAACTCCCAACACTGGTGCACAAAGTTAGCACAGTAACACAATCTGAACCGAATGAGACCTGACCTTTGACCTCTTGGCTCCATAATCTAACCCATTTATCTTTAAATCATTATATGCATGTACCAAGTTTGACTTCGTTCCCTTCAGCTGTTCTTTAGTGATTCTGATAACAAAAACCTAACAGACTCTGACCTTTGACCTCATGACCCAATAATCTAATCAGTTAATCTTTGCATCATAATATATACTTATACCAACTTTGTTCAAAATCCCATTATTGGTTCACAAATTAGCTCAGTAACAGAATTTTTACCTAACGGGACATCTGACCTTTGACCTCTTGACCCCATAATCTAATCCGTTTATCTTTACATTATTATACATACTTGCACCAATTTTGACCTCAGCCATTCTTAAGTTATTGCAGTAATGAAAACATCATGTACGGACGGATGCATGGATGGCTGAACAGCCGGACAGACAACTTGAAACCATTATGCCTCTTGCGACTTCAGAGGTAGAGGCAGACAAAAAACCTTTATATTTTCCCCTCCATAAAGATCTCATTCCACTTGAATTTCCTTCTGCCTGTACTTTCTGTACTTTGTGGCGGGCACAATGGTCAATAATTCCGCGCACCAGTGGGTGGCGCGAGCGTCCGGGCGTGGAACTGAGATACATGCCCCGCCTTTCGGCCGTTCGGCCACGCCCGGGGGCAAGGCGTGGCCTCGGGACATATATGCAGGCTCCAAGGTCGAGCCCGCCCAGTGCTGATGTGCGAGCTTGTAATAAAGTGCTTTCGTTTGTATCCACGCGTTGTGGCCTACCTTTATGGCAATCGAGTCGTGTGTGCACAGCACCACACTGGTGACCCCGACTGGTTCAGCCGTTGCTGACCCCCGAACGCGCCATGGCTACCAACGCCGTCGCCATCAAACTCCCGAAGTTCTGGGAAGCGCAAGCCAACATTTGGTTTGTGCAGGCCGAAGCTCAATTCCAACTCCGGGGCATCACGGCGGACGAGACCAGGTACTACCACGTGGTCGCCACCCTCAGGCCTGGCACTGCCGCCCACGTCGTGTCCATCCTTCGGCGCCCACCGGGCGACCACAAGTACGCAGCACTCAAACGACTCCTCCTCGCCACGTTCGGGCTCACGGAGGTTGAACGCGCCGACCGCCTCCTGAACCTTCCCGCCCTCGGCGACACACGTCCGTCCGTCCAGATGGATTTTATGCTGTCCCTTCTCGGAGACCAGTGCCCGGATGTCCTCTTCCGAGCACTTTTCCTCCACCAGCTACCTGTACAAGTGCGCCTCGCGCTGGCCGGTTCCAAAATAACGGAACCCCGCGCCCTGGCCAGAGAGGCCGACAAATTTTTCGCGACCTGCGACACGCGGTCGGTGTACGGTGCTGCCGTAGTGGATCCCGGTGTGGAGGCTCCAGCGCCCCCTGCTTTCCTCGTGGCCGCTGCTATGCCCCGCCCACTACCGCCACCGCCACCACCACCACCGCCGGCACGGCCAACGCGGCCACCGCCGCCGCAAACCTGGTGCTACTACCATGCCAGGTTCGGCCGCAAGGCTAGAACATGCCGCCCGCTGTGTTCTTTTGACGGGTCGGGAAAAGACCGGGCCGGCACTCACTTGCGGCCATGAGTGTCGGCCATTCCGGCAGCCTCCTGTTCATCACGGACACCTCGTCTGGTCGTCGTTTTCTGTGCGACACGGGAGCGCAGGTAAGCGTCCTCGCTGCCTCCGCGTCCGACAATCATGCCGCGGGCCGGGGCCCCGCTTTGCTTGCCGCCAACGGAACACCCATCCGCACATCCGGGAAGCATTGCCTCTCACTGCGGTTCGGAGGGCAGCATTTCCAATGGTCGTTCGTCACCGCCAGCGTGCCAATGGCCCTGCTCGGTGCGGACTTCCTTTGTGCGAATGGGCTGTTGGTCGATGTTAAGCGTCAACATCTCATCCAGGCCGAAACCTTCAGCTCGTTCGCTTTTTCGCTGAGTGGCTCGTTGAGCAGCTGGCTGAGCGGCTCACCGAGCGGCTTGCCAAGTGGTTTGCTGAGTGGTTCCGTCCCGGCGAGATTAGTTTGTATGCTTCCGGCAGCGGACGAGTTTACCCGCCTCCTCACCAGTTTCCCGGCACTCACGCGGCCCACCTTCTCAGCGGTGGCCGTCAAACACGAGGTGGAGCACCATATCCCCATCGTCGGCCCACTGGTCTATGCCTGGGCGCGCCGCCTCGACCCCACGAAGCTCGCCGTGGCGAAAGCGGCGTTTGCCACGCTGGAACGGCTGGGCATCGTGCGGCACTCCAACAGCGCTTGGGCCTCTCCTCTGCACATTGTGCCCAAGCCCGGCGGCGGATGGTGGCCATGCGGTGACTACCGCCGGCTCAACGATACCACCACCCCCGACCGCTACCCGGTCCTGCATATTCAAGACTTTTCCGCCCGGTTGGCAAACACGACCGTTTTCTCGAAGGTGGACCTCATCCACGGCTACCACCAGGTCCCCGTACAACCGGCCGATGTCCCAAAGACGGCCGTCATCACCCCTTTCGGCCTCTTTGAGTTCCTGCGGATGCCTTTTGGGTTGAAGAATGTGGCCCAGGCGTTCCAGTGGCTCATGGACAGCGTCTTGCGCGACTTACCTTTCATCTACGTCTACCTGGACGACATCCTAGTCGCGAGCGCGTCCCGGGAGGAGCACCTGCTCCACCTCCGCACGCTCTTCGAACACCTGGGCCAGCATGGCCTGATCATCAACCCCGCAAAGTGCCGTTTCGGCATCACCGCCATCGACTTGTTGGGGCACCGCATCACCAGGCACGGGGCCATCCCTTTACCGGCCAAGGTGGAGGCCGTCAAGAGTTTCCCGCACCCCCGCACGATCAAGGGGCTCCAGGAATTCCTGAGCATGGTCAATTTTCACCACCGCTTCGTGCCCCGCGTCGCCCAGCTCCTGCGCCCCCTGCACGAGGCCCTCCGAGGAAGCCGGGCAAAGGTGACATCGCCTGGATGGAGCCGATGGATATGGCGATTGCGGGTGCAAAGCTGGCCTTGGCCAACGCCACCATGCTGGCGCACACGGCGCTCGATGCACCAATCGCCCTCACCACCGACGCGTCGAACTACGCGGTGGGCGCGGTGCATGAGCAGTGGGTGCGTGGTGCTTGGCAGCCGCTGGCGTTTTTTAGCCGGCAGCTTCGCCCGCACGAACGCCGCTACAGCACCTTCGACCACGAGCTGCTCGGACTCCACCTGGCGGTCCGGCACTTCCGCCATCTGCTCGAGGGCCGCCCGTTCACGGCTTTCGTCGATCACAAGCCCCTTGTGTTAGCGATGGCCAAGGTCGCCGAGCCATGGTCGGCCCGGCAGCAGCGTCACCTCTCTGCCATGTCCGAGTATACGATGGACATCCGTCACGTCGCGGGTAAAGACAACCCAGTGGCGGATTGCCTTTCCCGGTCCGTCGCACACGCGGTCCACCTCGGGATCGACTATGCCCGGATGGCGGAGGACCAGACCGCCGACCCCGACGTCCAGGCCTTGCGGACCGCCGTCACGGGCCTCCGCGTCACCAAGGTGCCATTCGACGTCGTGGGCACGGCCCTCTTGTGCGACGTCTTCCTCAGCCGGCCTCGCCCCATTGTGCCCGCTGGCTGGCAGCGCCCGGTTTTTTATGCCATCCACGGCCTGTCCCACCCGGGCACGAAGGCCTCCCAGAAGCTCCTCACGGCGAAGTTCGTCTGGCATGGCCTCAGGAAGAACGTCCGCGACTGGGCCAGGACGTGCCTCGCGTGCCAGCGCACAAAGGTCCACCGCCACACCCAGGCCCCGTTGGCCCCGTTTACGGTGCCCGAGCGTCGGTTCGACCACGTCCACGTCGACTTGGTGGGACCTCTGCCCCCCTCCCGGGGGTTCACCCACCTCCACACCATGGTGGACCGCACCACCCGGTGGCCGGAGGCCGTGCCATTGGCGGCGACGACTGCGGCTGACGTCGAGCAAGCCTTCATCGCCACGTGGGTTGCCCGGTTCGGTGCCCCCTCGGACATCTCATCCGACCGCGGCCCCCAGTTCACCTCGGAGCTCTGGGGAGCAGTGGCGCAAGGGCTCGGCGTCAAACTGCACCACCCCACGGCCTACCAACCCCAGGCCAACCGCCTGTGCGAGCGCTTTCATCGCTCGATGAAGGCCGCACTCCGGGCCAGCCTCCGCAACGGCAGCTGGGCCGACAGGCTCCCCTGGGTCCTGCTGGGCCTCAGGACGGCGCCCAAGGACGACCTGCGCGCGTCCTTGGCGAAGCTGGTCTTCGGACAACCGCTGCGGGTGCCGGGCGAATTTATCCCCGACTCCACGGTTCCTTGTTCCGCGGCGCAACAGTGCTCCACCCTGCAGGAGACCACCAGGAGGTTCGCCCCGGTGCCGACGGCACACCACGGTTGCCCGTCCTCCCACGTCGCCCCGGAGCTTCACATGGCGGAGTACGTTTTCGTCCGGCACGACGCCCACCGGGCACCGCTGCGGCCCCCGTACGATGGGCCCTTCCGCGTGCTGGAGACCGGGGACAAACATTTCACTGTGGACATCGGCGGTGCCCTGGATCGTATCTCCGTGGACCGCCTCAAGCCGGCCCACCTCAATCTGGACCACCCCCCGCAAGCAGCTCTGCCTCCGCGTCGAGGCCGCCCCCCGGCGGTCAGGCCCCCGGCACCCCCCAGCCCAGCCGTCCCACTACCCCCCAGCCCTGCACGCATCGCCAGGGGCCGTTTCGGCCGGGTCATCCAGCTTCCCCGCAAGCTCACCCTTCAGGTGCGTGGGAATTCTGGGGGGGCGCGTGTGGCGGGCACAATGGTCAATAGTTCCGCGCACCAGTGGGTGGCGCGAGCGTCCGGGCGTGGAACTGAGATACATGCCCCGCCTTTCGGCCGTTCGGCCATGCCCGGGGGCAAGGCGTGGCCTCGGGACATATATGCGGGCTCCAAGGTCGAGCCCGCCCAGTGCTGATGTGCGAGCTTGTAATAAAGTGCTTTCGTTTGTATCCACGCGTTGTGGCCTACCTTTCTGGCAATCGAGTCGTGTGTGCACAGCACCACAACTTCATTTTTTTCTCCCTTTTTAAAATCTTAAAACTGAATCTTTATTGAATATAAACACTTCTTTGTTCTTCCTTTAAAAGCATTTTTAAATGCCTCGCTCCCCTTATTTCTCCATCAAGAGTGCCCCACGTGTTTTTCTCCGCCATGATCGATTCCTCCTCTTCTTCACATAATAACCACAACTGTCAGCGAAGCGCTCGGTACACGCACACCAACTCTCCTCCCGCACCTACAGCAACGCCTTTCCACGTGCCTTCAACAAAAAATTATTACAACCCATCCCATGATCTTTATCTCCGTTTGTCCGATTTGGGAATTTGGAATCAACATCCTTCCTCTTCATGTCCCGATTTTCCACGTCCACCATCACACACCCCATTCGCCCAAAGCTTCAAGTTCATGTCTCCTTTTTCTGCATCCCTCCTCACCCCACCTCCTCAAAGATTCCTCCTTACCCCCAACAACTCAAATCTTCACCTTCACTGTTCCCCCTGAAAGCCTCCCCTCACCCTGTCTTCGCAAATCCTCTCCTCTCACCGCGTTCTGCAACCTCCCAACGCCTCCTTCCTTCCCTGTCCGCGTGGATCCTCAAATATCCGATGTTTCCGCTCCAACCTGACAGATCCCTCAATCCCGGCTGCTGCTGATAAACCGGTCATCATCTGTTTAAAGCACAAGGATATACAACGAACCGGGGTACAGGAGGAGGCCATTTGGCCCATCATGCCTGTGCCATATCAACACCACGGTAATTCAATCGACCGACCGAATCGACCGACCGTTTATCGTTTAAATTCATTGGGGGCAAGGGGAAGAAAAAATGGGGGCAGCAACAAGTGTGTTTCACTGTTTGTTTTTCATTTTTAGTTAGTTTGTTTATTTACGCAGGGGGTGAAAAAAAGTTGTAACTTTGTAAATAAAAAGTTTCAAACTGAAAATCACGAAAGTATGTGAACACAAAAGGAGCAGCAAGAGGTTATTTTCCTGGCGCGACAATCTTGATGAAGGACAGTTTATCAGTGGCGCGACTTCTCAAGAAAGAATGGATCACAGATAAGGTGAAATTGAATCATTGTTGGCTCGGCCAGTCGACAACTTCAAATAGGTGAGTCTTGATCCAGCGACTGTCGACTGTACGGCAGACCTTGAAATTTGTTTTCCAGTGATGGAAGGAAAAATGGAATTGTCAGCTGTACTCTCCCCTCCTTTTATAACCATTACATTCGTTTTCCTATATATATATATATATGTATGTATGTATGTATGTATATATATATATATATATATACAGTCACGTGAAAAAGTAAGTACACCCCTACATTTCTCACTGGTTCAAATACCTAAAATTAGAATCAGGTGCACCAGCTCAGGTGCAAATGATTAGAACATCGTTAGAGAGGATCTTGGAGGAACCTGTCTTATTTAAACCTCAGACATTTCGTTTGGTTTGCTCTTTGTTGTTGAAGTGTGCGGCGTCACCATGCCTAGATCACAAGTGCTCTCTGAGGCCTTCAGAAAGAAGGTTATTGATGCCTACGAGTCTGGGAAGGGATTTAAAAAGATCTCCAAACAATTTGAAATCAATCATTCGACTGTCCGGAAGATCAGCTACAAGTGGAGAAGATTCCAAACAACTGCCAACTTGTTCGGGCCAGGCTGCCCCAGCAAGTTCAGCCTGAGAGCAGACCGCAAGATGCTGAAAGAAGTCTCTAAGAACCCCAGAATGTCATCACGGGACCTACAGGTAGCTCTTGCCACTGTTGATGTCAAAGTGCACGAGTCCACCATTAGAAAGAGGCTGCACAAATTTGATCTACATGGGAGGTGTGCCAGGAGGAAACCGTTGCTGTCCAGAAAGAACATCAGGGCAAGACTAAAGTTTGCCAATGAACACCAAGGCAAAGACCAGCACTTCTGGTACAATGTGCTCTGGACAGATGAGTCAAAGGTAGAGGTATTTGGCCACAGTACCAGAAGACATGTTTGGCGAAAACCAAAGACAGCATTTGACCACAAGAACCTGATACCAACTGTAAAGCATGGTGGTGGAAATATTATGGTTTGGGGCAGCTTTGCTGCATCAGGGCCTGGGCAGCTCACCATCATAGAATCCACGATGAATTCTTCATTGTGCTTGAAGATAATGTGAGGCCATCTGTCAGAAAGTTGAAGCTCAACCGAAGGTGGACATTGCAACATGACAATGACCCTAAACATACCAGTAAATCCACCAAGGAATGGCTGAAAAGAAAGAAATGGAGGGTTCTGGAATGGCCAAGTCAAAGCCCGGATCTAAATCCCATCGAGATGATGCGGGGGGGGGGGGGGGGGATTTGAAACGAGCTGTGCATGCAAGAAACCCCTCAAACATCGCACAGCTGAAAGAATTCTGCATGGAGGAGTGGGCAAAAATTTCTCCCAGTCGATGTCAGAGACTGGTAGACAGTTATAAGAAATGCCTACTTGAGGTCGTTTCTGCCAAAGGGGGCAATACCACCTATTAGAGCCAAGGATGTACTTACTTGTTCCACATGCGAAATTTGCATTTATGTTTTTTAAATTATACAATGGACTACAAAATGTAAATGTTTCATGATATTTGTTATATTATATTGAAGGAGCTGCGCTCCAACGCGAGTCGAAAGAATTGACGCGACCAAAGACGGAATTCGTCCGAGTTGCTTTATTGAAACAAAACAGCTCAGGTATTCTGACAAAAGCCCGTTTATCGGGCAGCAATATATATACACATTTATGTCGGGAAGTTTGCCCGGCAAAAGCTATACCGGGCATGCCCGGGTGTCAAGGGCGAGCCTTGGAAAGGCGAGTCTGGACCTGCCCGGGCGTGTTTGGCTGCGGCCTGGCAAGTCGAGGCTGCGCGTGCCCGGGCGTTCTGGACGAGCACTGGAAAGGCGACAGCGGGCATGCCCAGACGCTCTGGGCGAGCCCTGGAAAGGCGATAGCGGGCATGCCCGGACGCTCTGGGCGAGCCCTGGAAAGGCGATAGCGGGCATGCCCGGACGCTCTGGGCAAGCCCTGGAAAGGCGATAGCGGGCATGCCCGGACGCTCTGGGCGAGCCCTGGAAAGGCGAGAGCGGGCATGCCCGGGAAAGACGAGACCGGGCATGCCCGGGAGGTCAATTTTAAGGGGGGTCCGGATGACCCGGCCAAAGCGACCCCTGGAGGGTCGTGGGGAGGGGTCCGACGTGGTGGTGGGTGGTCGAGCGGGGGGAACTGTGGACGGGGGGCGGCCTCGCCGCAGAGGAAGGGCCAACCGTGGTGGTCGGTCGACGTCCATGTGCGCCGGTTTGAGGCGGTCCACAGAGATCCGGTCCGACCGGCCGCCAACGTCGACGACAAAGGACTTGTTGCCCCGTCGCAGGACCCGGAAGGGCCCGTCGTACGGCGGCCGGAGTGGCCCCCGGTGCGCGTCATGACGCACAAAGACGTACTCCGCTGTGCGAAGCGCCGGGGGAACGTAGGACTGGGGGCCACCGTGGCGGGACGTTGGCACGGGGGCAAATCGGCGGGCGGCCTCCTGGAGGTCCGAGCGCTGGTGTGCGGCGGACCAGGGACTGGTAGCGTCGGGCACGAACTCGCCCGGGACGCGGAGTGGCTGGCCGTAGATGAGCTCGGCGGCGGACGCCCGGAGGTCCTCCTTGGGGGCCGTGCGGAGGCCCAAAAGGACCCACGGCAGCCGGTCGGTCCAACCGTCGTCCTGAAGGCCGGCCATGAGTGCGGCCTTCATGGAGCGGTGAAACCGCTCGCACAACCTGTTGGCTTGGGGGTGGTAGGCCGTGGTGCGGTGCAGCGTGACCTCCAACGAGCGGGCGACTGCGCCCCAAAGTTCGGACGTGAACTGTGGGCCGCGATCGGACGAGATGTCCGCCGGTGCGCCGAAGCGCGCGACCCAGGTGGCGATGAACGCCTGCGCCACGTCGGCGGTGGTGGTGGAGGTGAGGGGCACGGCCTCCGGCCACCTGGTGGTCCTGTCCACCATGGTGAGCAGGTGGGCGAACCCCCGCGATGGGGGCAGGGGACCCACCAGGTCCACGTGGACGTGGTCGAAACGCCGTGCAGGCACGGTGAAAGGTGCCAGCGGGGCCTGGGTGTGGCGGTGGACCTTGGCCCGCTGGCAGGCCGTGCAGGCGTTGGCCCAGTCGCGGACGTTCCGTCGAAGGCCGTGCCAGACGAAACGCGCCGACACCAGCTTCTGAGAGGCTTTCCGGCCCGGGTGAGAAAGGCCGTGGATGGAGGCGAAGATGCGGCGCTGCCAGGAAACGGGCACGATGGGGCGAGGCTGGCCCTGGGAGACGTCGCAGAGCAGGACGGTGCCGCGCGAAGGGGATGTCGGCCAGGCGGAGGCCCGTGTCCGCCGCCCGGAGGGCCTGCACCGAGGTGTCGGTGGTCTGGTCGGCCGCCATGAGCGCGAAGTCCACGCCGAGGTGGACCGCGTTCGCGCTGGCCCGAGAAAGACAGTCGGCCACAGCGTTGTCTTTGCCGGCGACGTGCCGGATATCCGTGGTGAATTCCGACATGGCGGAGAGGTGGCGCTGCTGGCGGGCCGACCATGGCTCCGTGACTTTGGCCATTGCGTAGACCAACGGCTTGTGGTCGACGAAAGCCGTGAACGGGCGGCCCTCCAGGAGGTGTCGGAAATGGCGAACGGCCAGGAATAGACCGAGCAGCTCGCGGTCGAACGTGCTGTATTTTAACTCGTTCGGCCGGAGCTGCCGGCTGAAAAAAGCGAGTGGCTGCCAAACCCCGTCCACCCATTGTTCATGGACGGCGCCCACCGCGTAGTTGGAGGCGTCCGTAGTGAGGGCGATGGGCGCGTTGAGCACCGGGTGAGCCAGCAGCGTTGCGTCGGCGAGGGCCCGTTTTGCGCTCACGAAGGCCACGTCCATGGCCGCGGACCAAACGATGTCATGCTTGGCCGGCTTGCCCCGGAGGGCCTCGTAAAGGGGCCGCATGAGCTGAGCAGCGCGGGGCACGAATCGGTGATAAAAATTCACCATGCTGAGGAACTCTTGTAGGGCCTTGATGGAACGGGGACGCGGGAACGTGGTGATGGCCCCGGTCTTGGTGATGCGGTGGCCCAAAAAGTCAACGGTCGTCGTGCCGAAGTGGCATTTGGCCGGGTTGACAATTAAGCCGTGCTCGCTGAGGCGACCGAACAGTGTTTGGAGGTGGAGGAGGTGCTCGGCGCGGGACGTGCTGGCGACGAGGATGTTGTCCAGATAGACGAAAATAAATGGCAGGTCGCGCAGCACGCCGTCCATTAAGCACTGGAACGCCTGGGCCGCGTTCTTGAGGCCAAACGGCATCCTCAAAAATTCGAACAGGCCGAACGGCATGATGACGGCCGTCTTCGGGACGTCGGCCGCCCGGACAGGTATCTGGTGGTATCCCCGTATCAGGTCAATTTTGGAAAATATGACCCGTCCCGCCAAACGGGTGGAAAAGTCCTGGATGTGCGGGATCGGGTACCTGTCGGGGGTGGTAGCGTCGTTGAGGCGGCGGTAGTCGCCACACGGGTGCCATCCGCCCCCCGGCTTTGGCACGATGTGCAGTAGTGAGGCCCACGAGCTATTGGAGCGCCGCACGATGCCGAGGTGCTCCAACCCGTCGAACTCGGCCTTTGCCACAGCGAGCTTGGCCGGGTCGAGGCGGCGGGCCCTGGCATAAACCGGCGGGCCCGTAGTGGGTATGTGGTGCTCGATCCCATGCCGCACTGCGACGGCCGAAAACGTTGGCCATGTGAGGGCCGGGAATTCCGCGAGCAGGCGAGCGAACTCGTTCGCCGTCGGGAGGGCGCACGCCAGTTTGGTCGGCGCGGAGCTGCTCATCGTGCACGCCAGGGAGCTGAAGGTCTCGGCGTTGACAAGGCGATGACGTTTGACGTCGACCAGCAGCCTGTGCGCGCAGAGGAAGTCAGCGCCCAGCAAAGCCTTGGGGACGCAGGCGGTCACAAAGGTCCACTGAAAGCGCTGGCTGCCGAAGCAGAGGGTGATGTTGCGTGGGCCGAAAGTGCGTATGGCCGAGCCATTAGCAGCGACCAAAGAGGGGCCGCAAACGGCGTCCCGCCTGTCCTGCTCGGAGGTGGGTATGACGCTCAGTTGGGCGCCGGTGTCACAAAGGAAACGCTGCCCGGACGCTTTGTCCCGAATAAAAAGCAAGTTGCCCGAGTGGCCGGCACTCATGGCTGGGAATGAACGCCGGCCCGGCCGTTTCCCGACTTGCCGAAAGTGCACGGGGGTCGGCACGTCCGAGCCTTGTGTCCGAACCTGGCGTGGTAATAACACCACGCCTGGTCAGGTGGAGGCCCCGGCCGTCGTGTCGGAAGCGGTCGGTGTGGCGTGGCGGCCGCCAGTTTCACCGGCATTTCGGCCTCCAACCACGCAGGGCGCTCGGGCGTCGTGGGCGTCACCTCGGACGGCGGCAGGCTCCAGGTAGCCGCGCCGATGTGTTGGCCCACCGAGGAGATCTTATCGGCTTCCCTGGCGAGGGCGCGGGGATCGGTGATCGACGTGCCAGCCAGGGCGAGGCGTACCGGGTGAGGCAGCTGGCGAAGGAACAACTCGCGGAACAGAAAATCCGGAGAGTGCTCACCGAGCAACGAGAGCATATAGTCCATGCGCTCGGACGGGCGCGTGTCGCCGAGCTCGGGCAGGTCGAGCAGGAGCCGTGCGCGTGCCGCAGGTGAGAGGGTGAAAGCGTCGAGGAGGAGCGTCTTCAGCGCGTCATACTTGTCGGCAGCCGGCGGGTGCTCGAGGAGGCTCAGGGCGCGGGCCGCGGTGGCGGAACCGAGCGCTGCCACGACGTGGTGGAAGCGGGTGTCGTCCGCGGTGATGCCTCGCAGGGCGAACTGGGAGTCCGCCTGGGCGAACCAAACAGCCGCGTGAGCCTCCCAGAAGGTAGGCAGTTTAAGAGTCACTGCCGTGTCCATGTCGGTAGGTCACCAGTGAAGGAGCTGCGCTCCAACGCGAGTCGAAAGAATTGACGCGACCAAAGACGGAATTCGTCCGAGTTGCTTTATTGAAACAAAACAGCTCAGGTATTCTGACAAAAGCCCGTTTATCGGGCAGCAATATATATACACATTTATGTCGGGAAGTTTGCCCGGCAAAAGCTATACCGGGCATGCCCGGGTGTCAAGGGCGAGCCTTGGAAAGGCGAGTCTGGACCTGCCCGGGCGTGTTTGGCTGCGGCCTGGCAAGTCGAGGCTGGGCGTGCCCGGGCGCTCTGGACGAGCACTGGAAAGGCGATAGCGGGCATGCCCGGACGCTCTGGGCGAGCCCTGGAAAGGCGATAGCGGGCATGCCCGGACGCTCTGGGCGAGCCCTGGAAAGGCGATAGCGGGCATGCCCGGACGCTCTGGGCGAGCCCGGGAGAGGCGCGTCTGGCCGTGTTCTGGCCGGTGCAAGGCGATTGTGTGCATCCAGCGGTAACCGCTACAATATTAAAGCGCGGCGTTACGCGCGCTGCTTGCGAGCAAGGAGGAAGCGGACAAGCGGTAACTTATAAGCGTCTTTATTTCAGGAGCTCACTGTAACACTGGCGCGCTCCGGGCTGCGCGCCCGGTGTATATCATGAGGCCACGCCTACCCCTCGGGCGTGGCCACCGCCCACTTGGTGCGCGGAATGATGTCACCACGCCAGTGGGCTTTTGTGTCCGCCACAATATCACCTTTATCTATCAATATTGTTGAAATGAAGATCAAATAGCTGTATGTTGAAATATGTTGAAAAAGTCAAAACTTTACACGGGGTGTACTTACTTTTTCACGTGACTATGTCCCGCCTGCTACGTTGCATCCTGCCTAACAGATTCACACCCACAGAATAACCGAATTGTGGAATTATTTTCAAGCTACACATTTACGGTGGGGAGCATTATTTACAAGTGACCTATTTTGACTACTTTACAAAACTGCAAACCCAGGACCTGTCATTTTCGGGAAACAAAAAGAACCCTGTGGGAGGGAGGAAAAGCATGCACTGCATCGATACACCACCTCTACATGCTCGAGGATGCAGGATTGATATTGCAATGCATCCCCGAGCATGCGAGCACCAAAGCACCAATAAGCACCATCAAGCACCATCCAGTGCTACATTGCACACAATCAATAAAAACAAACTGATGGTCTTGATGTTGTTCTGCTCCCTCTGCTGGCCGATGTTCCTTCCAGATGTTGTCTTTCTTCGTGGCTTGCTGCCTATTTGCACAATAATAAAAAAGCACAGAACGTGTTCATTTTTATTTATGGCCCACAGGGGCCAACTATGGGTGGTCCACCTGTAGGGCAAAAGGGGCCACCTCACCGTGGTCCGCAAGCCAACTCTTCCCGGGCCATCATGGCCGGTCCCAGCAGAGGGGTCATGCCACAAACGTGTGGTCCATAAGTGTGGTGCTCGGCTACAGAACCATGGTCCATAAGTGCGGTGCTTGGCCGCAAGACGTGCGGTCCATAAAGTGGTGCATCGATCCAGGCAGCTGGCAGCGGTGGCTTGGGCACACAAATGTGGCTCCCGCATGCTCTCCCTCAGTGCCCAGAGAGCACGGTCCATGGGGGGGGGGGGGGAGGAGGGGGGGGGAAGGAAGACAAAGCAGAGTCAGCGAGGGCAAGGGCGCAAGGGTACAGATCAATAAAGGCAATGCAGAGGTGAGGTGCATCTGGAGATCGAGCAGAGAAAGCTCGTCCCTACCGTACGTCACCCCCCCCCCCCCCCCTGTCATCTACTCTACCCTCGCCCCTTACCCCGTATTTACACAACAATTTACAAATTCATCACTACGTCCTGTCTTCCCCATATCTCCCCTAATTCCAAATTCGTTACAATCCCAATGTCTCACCAAATTTGCCATCATCCAATTCATCATCAATCCCTCTTAAGGAGGAAGAGATGGAATACCAAGCACAATGTCTCACCCACGTCATGATGCGTCTCACATTCCCAAAAACATCCGCACAAAAAGATAACAAACCATGGCATGGCGTGTAGCACTGTCGTCACCTCAGGTGAGTGGATGCAGATGGTGCGAGGAGATTTTAAAAAATCCTAACTACTTCCTAAATGACTAACACACTTTACACTCCCGGGGTCTTTCCCTGCCAAACCATTGGCCATCTTACTCTATGCGGTTCTAAAAACCGAACTCCCATTGCACATACTGTGGCGCTCTCCAATTTGGGGTCTCACTCCCCTGATTCAACTCCCTGTGCCTTCGCACAATTTCGGGGCTGAGTCGTGTGGCTCCCCTAGCAGGTCTACTCACCTGCACACCTCCGCCACTGCAGTTGCCTCCGAGCTTACCTGCTCCTCATCCTAACCTATCTAACTGGGGAAGGCCCTCCCTGGTACTTACCCCCTCGGTGCCCTCTCTGGCCCCAGGCTACCCGGGTCCGTCCTCCGGATCCTCGGGCCCCACTCACAACTCTACTGGCTCCCAGAGCCCACCTGCGGCCTCACCTGGCCGACATCCACACAGTGGCGGAGTGCCCATTTAACCACACACACTAACAGGCCACACGCCCAGCCATTTTCACTTCACCAATGCACCCATCCAAACACCATTCTACCACACGCACCACAGATGCCAATATCCACCACAATTTACCTATACCCTCTACCTACTCTTTAACTACCCTCCCCGGGTATTCGTGAAAGGGGTCCATCTTCCCCATCCACTCCCTTCGCACCAACCACTCCACTCCACGTTTTCCACCATACTCACTCCACACCATCCATTCCATACTCCATTTACTCCAGACCAATTATTCCACTCAACCATTTTCCATCCACCTGTTCGTCACTTGCACACGTGTGCTCAAACACACCTGGTGGCTCTTGCACCCTCCTTTCCTCCCAGGCTTCTTCATTCACTGAAATGCAACTCACAATCGCACTTTTCACCATACGCTGCTCCATCACCTCCTTCACACACACGGCACCATTCACGAGCATTGCCTCATTTGCTCAACACAAAGATTCTCACACACATGGCATCATCTGGTCTACCTGGTGCCCTTCTAAAACTCGCGCTTCCCAGTCGCCTCTTATACTATTGCGCTCCCTCGTTATTATAATCCAACTAATCTACCTACGTCCCCTACTAGAGGTACAATGTCGCTACTTAACCCTACCATTACCTATTGTCATTTCTCTCGATCCCTAATCCATTATCCAAACCCTCCCTTGGCGAGCCTACACTGCCAAACCCCATAAACTATAGCTCATGTGCCCAGGGATGTGAGGGATGGCAGAGTTGCCATTCCTCTACATCGGGCATCTCCCACTATTAATTTTGCCCATCCAATTTTCTGCCAATCAAATTTGCCAATCAGTACTGCCAATCATCTTCGCCAATCAAATTTACCAATCCAATTTGCTAATCAAATTTCACTACCTATCACATGTCCATTAAACTTGAGCCTCGGTGCGTCGTTACATTTTCAAAGCTCGGCTTCGCAAAGCCGAACGATGAATGCGGGTGGTTTGTCTACCGTAGGTTGGGTCCGTCCGGCATTTACGATTCTGGGGAGGCGGCATGCTCGGGCCGAGATTCTGCGGCCCATTGCGGCGCAGAGCCTTGCGGCCTCCGGCCCGACGACCGAAGCTCGCCTGGTCGGAACCCCGTCCCCGCCAGGGGGTGATATCCGACCCGGACCCCCTCCCCCGGAATCGCGCCGATCGCCGCTCTGACGCGGCACCGACCATTCAGTGCGCGGCCCGGCCCGAATCATGCATGACGCCCTGAACAGGAGCGACGCGCTTACGGTCCCGGTCGGTCCTCGCAGCAAACAAAGCGCACCGCGCACCGAGTGCTCGCGTCGGCTAAACGTTGGTCTAACCGCTATCCCATTCCACGTTGATTCTTTCTCTGCATGCTCACACCACTCGTTCCATCTTCCACTCGCCCATCTCGGCGTCTCAGTGCCTCTCGTGCATCCCATGCATTCTACTCGCGCACCCATTCCACCATTCGCACACCCTGTTACACACCACTCCTCTCGCGCACCTTCTTGCACACACTCGTCGTTCACACACTTCCTTAACACACCTCCTCACGCACCGTCTTGCGCACTCTCCCTTGGTACGTACTCCGTACCACTCATAGGGGTGCACTCTTGCATCCACCCACTCATGTGCTCCGATGTGCCCTCCCGCACCCGTGCCACCACCAACTCAGGTGTGCCTCCTCGCACACGCTCAACCATTCCAAGTGTGCATTCTCGCACCCGCTCCACCACCAACTCACTCTCCGGGTCACTCTCACCCTCGCACGTACACTCCGTATCGCTCTCACTCTCTGTGTCACATTCATTCTCACTTTCACACTCTGTGACACACTCACTCTTCGACGCACACTTTTTTCTTACACGCGCGGTATTCTTTCTCACACCACGCACCACGGACCTCCAACAAATGCCCGGGTGCCATGTCGACCTCAATCGTGCGACAAACCCTCTCGCGCCAAACATTTTTCCGAAAAACCTCTTGGCACAATACACAGCCCGACTCACCTTCGGGGTTCTTGTTCTTCGCTCCACACGCACCTGCAAATCTTTATAAGGATTATGCAGCACGACATCATGATGCGAGCACGGACTTTGCACATTATCCATCTCTCCCTTCAATTCCTGGGCTACCTCCGTCGTCTTTTCAATTTCGATTACGACTATTACCATTTCATTCTGAATTAATTATTTTTCCGTCGCTGCACCTGAATTTGCCCTGTCCAATTCGACGGCCGTCGGGTTTTTCACACCCCGTGTCGCGATTTCTATCCCGGTCCACCCGGCTGTGCTTTGCTCCAACTCGCTCAACCCGTGCTTCTCAACCTAAACAAGAATGTATCAATTGAATGCAGGTTTATTAGCAACAACGATGAACAATCAATCTGCAAGACAAAGAAAGCGATGGTAGATATTAGAATAAGATAATAGATACAGAATATGCAAATAACAATGCGCAGTATTACACAAGATGAGAACGCAATAGAGAACAGTACCATACAAGAGTTGTCTATCTCCCTTTCCCAAAAACGTTCAATTGTGACACAGAATAGAACGAAACTGGAGACCGAGAAAAAGGATCACATGAGTTTATAATTGATATTCTTCTGAATTGAATCGGGCTGGTGGTTTGATAATTCGCTTCGGGCGGCCCGTCACCACCCGATCAATCGTCGGAGTCCTCTGAGGGCAGTTCGTAATTTCCTGGTCCATTGTGGGAGTCTCCGGTGGGTGGTTCGCTATCGCCCTGTCCGACGCCGGAGTCCCCTCCAGCTGGTCCATCATCACCCGAACCGTCAAGGGGGCAGAAATAGGCAGTGACCGTGGAGGTGTGGCGGTGGTCTGCACATGTGGTTGGTTAGCGACTCTCGCAGGTGGTGTCATCGCGGTGATGGAGCGGAGTGTCTGTGATGGTAAGCCCGGCGCAATGACATGTTGGGGTTCACCCTTCTGGGGAGTGGTAACAGGATTGAGACAGACTCTTGGAGCGGCGATGGGTTGGGTACCAGACATTAAGTATTTCGGTACGATTGGCATAACACTTGGCATAACGGTTGGCAGCATGCCACTTTTGCCAGTCGTAGTGGGGGTTGTCATGCTGAAAGGCGTAAAACGTCGCAGGAACTTACGATTCCGGAGAGTGATTCTTCCGGAGCCATCCACCTTGACAACGTATTGATCGAATTGTTTTACCTCAATCACGGTTCCGGTCCGGTCCCATTTTCGTGGTTCCAGGCCGGTCTGGTTCTGGATCCGGACATGGTCCCCGACGGCCAGTGGAGGTAGCTTTGTCGTGTGTTCAGAGAGTCTTTCGATCTCCCTGGCATGCCGAATGCGCAAAGCTTCCTCACGATTGTTGCGTGTTTCCCGCCAGGTGTCCGATGGCAAGTATCTGCCTGGGATGATGGGTATGAAGTCCTTGACTGGCCTCTTGAAGATGATCATGGCTGGAGACAACCTAGTGTCCTGATCCGGTGCATTCCGGTACTGGAGTATTGCACGTTGGAACCGATCAGTGTCTAGTTCACCATTGGAACCAGTGTTATCGGTGATCAATCTTTTCGATGTTTTGACTGCGATCTCGGCACGACAGTTGCTGTGTGGGAAGGCAGTGGATGACAACCGATGGTTAACGCCCCACCGACGCAAGAAGTCTTGGGTGTCATGTGCCGTGAATTCTGGCCCACAGTCAGATGCCAATTCGTCGGGGATACCATAAGTGGCGAAGTTCGACCGCAGACATTTCACTAGGCCTTGTGCCCCGCCAGTTGTTAGCTGAATGATTGGCCAATTAGAGTAACGATCAACGGTGACCAAATAACTCCGACCCTTGTGATGAAAGTAATCTGAACAAACGTACTGGAAAGGGTAGGCAGGTTCAGCTGAGGCTGTAGGTGGAGCGCTTGGTTGCGATGGGGCCATCCGATTGCAGTGTGAGCAGCGATTGCGCATCTCATGAATCTGGGGAGTGATTCCAGGCCAAAAGATCGAGCTGCTGGCCCGGGTGGTCATAGCCGTGACTCCTTGGTGAGCAGCATGAAGATTCTCAAGGACAAGCTTCCGTAGCTTCGGTGGGATTATAATCCTCCCCTTGTAGACCACTATGCCATCAATAGTGTAGAGGTGTTCACGGAAGGGAAAGTATTCCAAAATGGACACAGGGAAATCGTCCCGACTGGCAGGTAGACCCTGCTCAATAGAATTGAGTAACTGCAGCATCTGAGTGTCACTTGCTGTTTCGTCCCGAACATCGTCCCAAGTGACGGACCGCACAGAATCGAGTGTCTTGATGGCTGCCATAGAAATAGCCATTTCCATGCCAGTGTCGTCATCTGTGGTCCACAGCCCAGTCAAGGTGTGCTGTCTTAGTGTAGTCGATGTGGCCACATCCATAATGGAGGAAATGTCATCCACCAGTGGCAGTCGTTCCGATGGTCTGGCACCCGACGGATGTCGTGAAATCGCATCTGGTACGCAGTGTCGTTTTCCCGGGATGTGGATAATTCGGAAACGATATGCTAGGGTCCTTTCTTTCAAGTTGGCAAGCCGCGTGTTATGGATGTCCTCTAATCGTCTGTCACCAAGAAGCTTGATTAAGGGCTTGTGATCGACGGCAATAATCAGGTTCTTGCATCCCAACACAAAATACTTTACTTTTTCCAGGCTGTCCGCCACTGCTAGAGCTTCACCCTCTATCGGAGCATAGCGCGACTCCGCTGCATGGGTGAAGCGGCCTCCAGCAAGGGTGATTTTCCAGCCATCGGGGCAGCACTGTGGGGTTTCACCAGGGCATCTGCAGTGTTTTTGGAGGAGCCAGAAGCCAATCCCATCCTTCGACCAGTCAGTTGCGAGACATGTTGTCCGTTCCTTGTCAAAGATCCGGACCCCATTTGCGACTTCAGATATGATGAGTCGTTTTGATTCTTCGAATAGGGATTGTAGTGTTGCATCCCAGTAGAAGGGGGTGCATGGTTTTAGGAGGTCCCGAAAAGGTCGCATCCTCTCGGTCATGCTGAAGCAGTATGTTACCTGATTGACTAGCCCAAACCAGGAGCGAATGTCAGTAATTGTTTTTGGTGTGGGGAAGTCCTGTATCGCTTGGAGATACCTTTGGCATGGTCGTACACTGTCCATGGTGATCTCGAATCCAGCGAATTCGACCGTGTCCTGACCAAAATGGAATTTCGTCGGATTTTGCGTAATCCCATTACGGCCGCACAGGTCGAGCCAGTTGCATGCCTGAAAAAAGCTCTCTTCCAATGTGTCGCTCCACATGATGGTATCATCAATACATTTGGACTTGTTTTTGAAGTCCGATACAATTTCGTCAAATCGTCTGGAGTATCCATCACCTGAAGCGATGTAACCTTGGGGAGTGGTGCAGTAACGGTATCGGCCCCATGGTGTGATGAACGTTGTCAGATGGCGGTCACATTCTCTGATTGGAACGCTGTGATAGCCATTCCAGGCGTCTGTTACCGTCTTTTTGGTGTTATGTGGCACCGCCATTGCTTGATGGAAGGGTGACTGGGTGTGGTGGGTCTCACGTGTGCAGTGCGCATTCAGTGGTTGCAGATCAACTGTCCTCCGTGGGGTCCCATCCTTCTTTGGACAGACGACCATTCTGCTGCACCATGTCACTGGTTCACCAATTGGCACCGGTTCCAGGACCCCTAACCTGATGTCGCGATCGATACCAGCCTTGACTTCTGCCTGCCAGTGTAAGGGGACAGGCACTGGGGTGTGCACCGCTTTTGGTGTTGCCTCGGGGTCAACCATCAGTGTGAGAGGCGGACCTTCCATGTGGGGTAGTGGCTGGTGTTCGCAGACATTGAATGTGCTGCTTTTGTAGTACTCCAGTAGCCATTTCTCCAGCCTCTCTCGGTTCTCGTCAGTGGCCGGAAATGGGATAGATGTAGGCAGTGTAGGGGGAAGCGATCTTTCCGGGCAGTTACAATTTGCATCGATAACTGCTGCCACTGCAGCACCAACTGTGTTGGATTCGCCAATGGTTGGGAAGCTACTAGACACGAGGCCTAGATCGACGCATGCTTCACGACTGAGATACATGTTCCGTGTGTCAGGTGAGATGTAGCAGATTTGTCGGGTTTCAATAATGTCGCCATTGGCTGTGCAACCAGACAGGTGTAGGAGCATGGCGCCGATAATCCGGACCCTTCCACTGTTAACAGCATTCATCTTCAGGTTGACAGGTAACAGGTCTTCATTACGCAGCCCGAGTTTGTGGAAAATATTAAGTCCTGTGAGGCAGCTTTGACAGCCAGTGTCGGCCATGGCCTGGAGCCTGGCCGATTTTGGTCGGGATGACAGTGGCTGGCCGAAATGGTCATAAGATTCCTTATCGATCCGTGCTATGAGTTTTATGTACGGCTGTGGTTGAGACTTCTTCTTGGTCCAGCCAGAGAGGTGGTCAAATATATGGTGGTCGAGGTGTAGTGGAGTTGACAAGGTGGCCATGGCCCTTTTAATTTGCGGCTTCCAAATGGCCGTTTCTCGTTCCGTGACAGAGCAGAGGAGATCGTGGACCTGGCTGCTTTCTTCCACATCATGAGCATCCATTGATTTGTCCGTAGGTTTGTTGTCCGCCTTTTTCGTGCCTCCCCGGCAGACATGTGCAAAATGGCCGCGAGTGGCGCATTTACTGCATGTTTTCCCGTAGGCATTGCAGAATTGACGCCTTTGGTCGATGTTCGGCTGTTTGCCATGACCAGTTTTGCCGCAATAACTACAAATGGCCGCCTGCTTGTCGGTAGTGATCAGGGCTCTTTTGTTCTTCCAGTTTTTGTATTGGCTTGCGCCATGAGCGCCTTCACTATCGAGCAAGGCATTCTGGGAACGTTTCCCTGCTTCCTTGGCCTCGACGAAAATGAGAACTTCCTCCAAGCTCATGTTCTGATTTTGATCGCCGAGAATGTCCTGTTGTATATCTTGATCGGCGAGTCCCCGACATAGGACATCGCGAACCATGTCCTTGGTGTAGTTGACATCAGTAGGGGGATTGCATGAGCATACAACAGAAAACTTGCAGATCTCAGCTTGACCAGCCAGACGGGCTGCGTAGGTACGAATTGGTTCTTCTCGGTCCTGTCGCATGTTGTGGAGGTTTACGCGGGACACCATGGTATTCTCCTCTCGGACAGCAAGGGACCGAATGGCTTGTAGTATAGCTGCCTCGTCCTTGATTTCAATGCGTGGGTTGCTGCGGTGGAGGTCACGTCGTAGATTATCATCACAACATTCAAGGAGTTGAACGCGAACATCATTGCCGATTATCTGGGTCGCTGCCTTGTAACCATCCCATCTTCTGGTGAAATATTGCCAATCTTCGCTGGTACCGCCGGTTTGGATACGAGGACGGCTGACTTTGTCCGGTTTGGCTGGTGCAATGGACGTGTGAGTCATGGCGTGGATGGAGAGCTGGATAGCAGCAACGGCATTGTCAGTGCTGTCAGTAACGTAGACACAGCTCGGGAAGGGGCAGACTGCAGCAGGCATCTTCAGATGAGTTGATTGTTCATAAACAAGAATGTATCAATTGAATGCAGGTTTATTAGCAACAACGATGAACAATCAATCTGCAAGACAAAGAAAGCGATGGTAGATATTAGAATAAGATAATAGATACAGAATATGCAAATAACAATGCGCAGTATTACACAAGATGAGAACGCAATAGAGAACAGTACCATACAAGAGTTGTCTACAACCCACTTTACCTCTTCGTGCACCGATGTGCCCCTCATGCTCAACATGCACCCCATGGCCTCCATCATTTTTTTAATGATCCCTTCCCGCCTCTGCTATCCGTTTTTTCACTTCCCACCTGGATTCCTCCCTCAATTTTTCCCGATCACACCCGGATTCGTCTGACATGGCGCCCTTTTTCTCATTAAATATTGACTCTTCCATAGAGGCCCTTATTTGTGCCACAAAGGCTTGCATTTCGACAACCGTTGGTACAAAGGGCGCGGCTCTCGCCGCCACGTGCGAGGCGCCATCCTGTGCGCCCCCAACCTCTGCTACCGAACCCTCATGGCTCTCCTCTTCCATTATTCCCACTGCCTCCCTGGGGTCCTGGGTTGCCTCTAACCCTCTTCTTCTACCCCCACCGGCATCCGACCTCTTGATCATCCATGGCACGATTTAATTAGGATGTTAGACAAAATTTCGGCCGCTCGTAATTTTAACCAAATTTTTCAAGGTGGATTTAAAAATTTGGTTCGGGTCCAAATCTCACTCCCAGACACCAATTGTTACGGCCAATAGCACAATTGGTGTCCAAAATTTGGGATAAATAAATTTAGTCCCAGGTTCCAGATCCCAACTCCTGACTACCAATTGTTACGGATCCGTAGGACGGCACTCCCGTTAACAAGGGGGTTTAACCCCCTTGTCCTGTTAAGCTGGCCGTCCGACCGGTCCTGGTACTTGTAACGCTCTTTTGCAGGGTGGGATTGATCAGGGTTATTGGTCCAGGTATTAGCCCGAATACCTTTATCAATCCCTCCGCAAAACAGGGAGACAAGTACCACTCGAATCCCGGACGAGATGGCGTTTGCCGAGCGGTTTAGCAATCCGGAATCCTAGCCGTTAACAAAAGACGAAACCCGATTATAAAGCAGTTCGGCCAAAATCGTGCCACAGGTACTCAATTGAAAGAAATCACGAAAGCGATCGGACGAGAATGAAACCAAAGTAAGGAGGAACAGGTATTTATTTACTACTATACAAAACCAAAGAAGAAACGAAGGTAATTTACAGGACGAAGAGGAAGAAGGTACACAGTGCAATTCTTAACTATACAGGCTTAACTTATACCCCAGGGACAAGACGAACAGAACAAACTCACGTACACAAAAGGGGATTGCAGGCAGGAATGGCTGGACGAAGGATGATAAGGGTCCATGCAGAACGGCAGGGCTGGAAGCGAGCGGCCGCCGACTCCCCGCACTCGGGTTCACACGGCAGGGCTGCTCGAAGCAGCGTGTCAGAGCTTCACGCGGCAGGGCTGCTCGAAGCAGCGTCTCGGAGCTTCACGCAGCTGGTCTCTCCTGCCTTCTCACCGACTCTCTGGAACCTCCTCATGCGCGTCTCTCTCAACTCCAATTCGTACCTTCTTTGTCCAACTCATCTGGCGTCTCGTCTTGGTGGGGGCCTCTCGCCAAGGGTTTTATAAACACCCCTTTTAGTCTAGTAGGAAGACTAGGTCCCCCTGCACCCCCCGGAGATATACTTCTAATCAGTGTTTCTAGATTGGAAAAAATGTGTAGAAAATGACTAGCTATGGCCCCAAGCTGAGAAAATGTCCCACATACCATTTTTATGCAAATTACTGCTGCCATTATCAAAAAAAGACTAGGTCCCCCTGCACCCCCCGGAGATATACTTCTAATCAGTGTTTCTAGATTGGAAAAAATGTGTAGAAAATGACTAGCTATGGCCCCAAGCTGAAAAAATGTCCCACATACCATTTTTATGCAAATTACTGCTGCCATTATCAAAAAAAGACTAGGTCCCCCTGCACCCCCCGGAGATATACTTCTAATCAGTGTTTCTAGATTGGAAAAAATGTGTAGAAAATGACTAGCTATGGCCCCAAGCTGAAAAAATGTCCCACATACCATTTTTATGCAAATTACTGCTGCCATTATCAAAAAAAGACTAGGTCCCCCTGCACCCCCCGGAGATATACTGAAACTGGCAGTGACTGGTGATTGAAATGCGGTGCCTTTTTGTGTTTCAGGTCGAGGTACGTGAACTCCCCACGATCTACAGCAACCAGGAAGAGACTGATACCAGGGTGGTTCTGTACCTCCATCATGCTGCTACCATCGGATACAAGAACGCTGGAGTCAGAACACCGGACACAGACATCCTCCTGATCCTGCTCCACCATGCCCACAACATCAAGCTGACGGTGTACCTGGATACAGGGTCAGGGAAGCATCGCCAACTTGTCAACGTCTCTGAGCTGGCAGAATCCCTGGGAGAGGACTACTGTGCCACTCTCCTGGGGTACTATGTGTTCAGCGGAGAAGACTGCACCAGTGCCTTCAAAGGGAAGGGAAAAGTCGGGCCCTTGAAAAAGCTGGAGAAGAATCCCAGGTTTCACAGGGCATTCGGTGAATTTCACAGGGTATTTAGAAAAATAAAACTTTGTGTTAACGTCTGTGTAGACGGACCTTAATATGAGTCTATTATTTCGTAAAACTGTGATTATTTTGTAAATAAAGCACTAATTAGCATACTAGTATACCATAGACACATGTAATCATGTTATGAATAGTTCTATCATGATCTATGCCCTTCAAAACATGGGTCTAGACACCTTCATTTTTCAATTATCTGCAATATTGGCTGAGATATGTCAAAAATCGTTTTTTTGATAATGGCAGCAGTAATTTGCATAAAAATGGTATGTGGGACATTTTTTCAGCTTGGGGCCATAGCTAGTCATTTTCTACACATTTTTTCCAATCTAGAAACACTGATTAGAAGTATATCTCCGGGGGGTGCAGGGGGACCTAGTCTTTTTTTGATAATGGCAGCAGTAATTTGCATAAAAATGGTATGTGGGACATTTTTTCAGCTTGGGGCCATAGCTAGTCATTTTCTACACATTTTTTCCAATCTAGAAACACTGATTAGAAGTATATCTCCGGGGGGTGCAGGGGGACCTAGTCTTCCTACTAGACTATTTGGAACCCTCTCGAACTTGCCAGATGTTTCTTGCCACGCCCTCTCAAGCCAGAAACCGGCGGCAGCTGCACGTATCGGTTTCACGCGGTCGGACAATGCAAATATATTGCAGTATTGTCGCCGTCAACGGACCCACTCTCCTGCCTTACGACTCGTCGTGTTCATCTGCTGCCTCTCTCTCTCTTTCTGCCGTTCAACTCCCTGAAAAGGCTTTACGTTTGCACTTTTATTGGAAGCTTCACGTATTAAGCCGTGTCCGTTTTGCTCTGCCTACCCGTGAACACGCCTCGGCCCGGATTGGTCACAAGGGTTCACTCGTACCTCCCCTCGTGACGTGTCGATGGGGCCACGCCTCCCTTTTCCTCCCACTCTGACCGTGTGCGTAATGGCGGCTTGGGGCCAGCAAACAAACCAAAAGGGCAGCGAATGCTGCAATACAGCTACTGCACTTTGGAGAGAGAGAGATGATTGGGGATAATTGAAGGGGCCTATCTTATTTGATTAATACAACACAGAGTCAAACTATTGGAAACAGATCCTTAACTGAAACATAGACTAATGAAATAACTGAAGAAGATCCTATGGTTTGCTACGTGTTGTACATGGCTTAACTAGGGTGCGACCTTTGACCTTTACCCAAAATGGGAATATTTACAGAATTATTATTTTACAAAGTGAAGGTTCAAAAACCGTAACACAGCACCCGTCTCTCCTCCAGGGCCGTCCTGGCCCGAAAGAACTTTAACTTAATGTGACACTCAGGTGTAGTAACCCTCTACTATTAACCTTACCCTGAGTGCAACCGTTTTAAAACAATTAAGTATGTCCCGCCTGCTGCGTTGCATTCTGTCTAACTGATTCATGCCCACAGGATAACCGAATCACGGAATTGTCTTCAAAACTACACATGGATGGTGGGGAGCATTATTTACAAAGACACTCTATTTGGTATTTACAAAACTAAACCCAGGACCTGTTCTTTTGGGAAACAAAAGCAGAGTTTTTGAGAAGAGGAAAGGCATACACTGCACTGCACCGCGTGGGCATCCTCCATCGTGCAAGGCCCTTCCTTGACACACCTGAGCTCCTCAACACATACAAGGCTTTCATCCGCATCTCAATGGAATACTGCTCTCCCCTCTGGGCTGGTGCTCCTGCCTCACACCTAGCTCGGCTTCACGCTGTTGAAACCAAAGTGTTCAGAATCATTAGAGCCTCCCGCGATGAAGCTAACTCCGAGGGTCTTTCACTCACTCACTGCAGGCAGGTTGGTGGTCTTTCTGTCTTCTACCGACTCCTCTCCGGCCTTGCTCCCCCAGCTCTCTCTGTGCTCTGTCCCCAAAATATTCCTGCAGGTCGCACAAGATCTGCCTGCAACCCTCTTCTGGTTAAACTTCCAAAATCAAGACTGTCTGCTCACCTTCACTCCTTAATTCCTCTTTTCTCCTGCCTCTGGAACAAACTCCCCCACTCCCTTTAATCCCACTCATCCCTCCAGGTCTTTAAAACAGCTGTTCACCACCATCTCTTTTCTTCCCCCATCCAAAACCTTGATCTTTTCTACCCCCGTTAATTCATCCCAGATCCACTTTTTTGAAATACCGACTTCTTTCCTGGAAGTCCTAGCAGTGTCCATGTGTTTTATACCTCTCCCACCCGCCCCTCCTTCCCATGCCTCCTCCCCCCACCCCCCCCCCAAGCCTTCTCCCTCCCACAGATCTCCCGATGTCCCTGTTCTCAAATGTTGTACTTGTGTGCTTCCCCATCTTGTCTCCCGCTCCCTTTATTGTATGTTTTGTGTGTCCGTTTTTTTTGTGATTGATTTTTGGAACAAACTCCCTCACTCCCTCATTTTTGTGATCGAGCCTCGATCTTGTATACAAAAAAAACAAAAAAACAACGACCACAATCTTAATCACCCGTGTTGTATCAAAGTTTGTTCCTGGCATTTAAAACATCGGACTCTAAGTTGGTCAATGGGGGTGCTTTCCCCCCAAAATAGCTATTTGCTTTTTTCTCAGAACTTACACACACAATTTCGAGGAAACTTCACCACAACCTTCATCTTCCGTGATGTATCAATGTTTGTTCAAGGCATTGGAAAAAATTGAGGTCTGAGGAGGTACACTGGGTGGAGGAGGGGTTGGGGGTGGTTGGCCCCCAAAATAGGTATTTTTTCTTTGTTTGTTTAAAGTCTTATTATTATGATCTTGGTATGATTCTACGTGCAAATTGGTTTAAAATACCTTTAGTCGGTGCAGTATACTGTTTATTCTACCAGGTGAGCGCCAGGTGTATTGCCCCTATGTTTTATTTCTGGGTGCTTTTTGCACTCTTTGGTCTGATTTCGAAAGGAGGAAAGGCGATTTATTTTATTTTAGGGCTGATCTCCATCGAGAGTGAATGACGTCACCGAGAGAGCTCAATTCTTGCTCCCGCCAAATTGGAGTTAAACCCAAAAGTGTTCTTCTTTTACTCAAGGATATTCCATCCCTGAGGAGTTTGTCTCTGAGTTCTCGGATTTTTCTGCTCACGGACATTCCACGAGTTATTTAGTTTTCTTTATACTGCTCGTCGTTGGTTTAATATCGTGATTCCTGAGTGGAGAGGGTTCTATTATGTTTATGAACTTGGAGGTAAATTTTCGCTCATGAACGGTTATTGTCCCCCGTCGCACCGCGGAGCGAAAGGGGGACTATGGTTTTCCCCTCCGTCCGTGTGTGCGTCCGTCCGTGCGTGCGTACGTCCGTCCGTGCGGGTGTGCGTGCGTGTGTGTGTGCGGGCGTGTGTGCGGGTGTGCGTGCGTGCATGCGTCCGTCCGTGCGTGTGTGCGGGCGTGCGTGTGTGCGTCCGTCCGTGCGTGTGTGCGTCCGTCCGTGCGTGTGTGCGTGCGTGCATCCGTCCGTGTGTGCGTGCGTTGGGTGCGTGCGTCCGTCCGTGCGGGTGTGCGTGCGTCCGTCCGTGCATGTGTGCGTGCGGGAGTGCGTGCGTGCGTGCGTGTGTGCGTGCATGCGTCTGTGCGTAAGCAAAGGACCGAATTCTAATTTGGTGTGTGGGTGCAACCCTCGTCAAAATCCAAGATGACCGCCGCCACGTATGTCTGACCCTTGTGAGCGAAATATCTTGAAAAATAAGCGAAGTACCAACTTCTAATCTGGTGTGTGGGTGTGTCTCGGCACAAGGAACAACGCTATTGAAAATTGGGTCGCCACGTCAAAATCCAAGATGGCCGCCACCATATATATGTTTGAACTTTGTGAGCGAAATATCTTGAAAAATAAGCGAGGTACCAACTTCTAATCTGGTGTGTGGGTGTATCTACGCATAAGGAAGAACGCTATTGAAAATTGGGTCGCCACGTCAAAATCCAAGATGGCCGCCTAGCGTCTTCCACTTTGTCAACTCACATCACTTCACCGACGGGGGACCTCGGCGTAACACTTGTTTATATTCATATTATTACCTCCACTCCCGATGGTGGACGGAGGTTTCAATGTGTCACCCGTCGTCTGTCTGTCTGTTTCCTGTGATGCAGGATATAATGTTTCTTTGAAGTTATGGACAGATTTGGACAAAATTTAGTGGACATGTTGAGTGTGTGACAAGGACGAATTTATTAGATTTTGGAGAAGATCCGAATCCTTAAATTTTTAATTGATTCTTCACCATTGAGTGATAGGGCCAAAAGTGATATATAGCAGGATATCTTTAAAGGTTGTGGACGGATTTGGACGATACTTGTTGGACAGGTTGTGTGTGTGACAAGGAAGAATTGATTAAATTTTGGTGAAGATCCGGATCCGGCTACTATAAGTTTTTAAGTGATTCTTTACCATTGGGAGATAGGGCCAAAAACCAACATATAGCAGGATATCTCAAAAAGTTATTGATGGATTTGGATGAAACGTGTTGGACAGGTTGTGTGTTTGAATGGGAATTTGTAACGAGCCGAGCATATCGGCCATGCTCGACTGGCATGAGTATGGCAAAGCATCTTTCTTTGGTGAAATTAGTAAATTGCGAAAAATGTTTGGCATGGGTAATCTGAAGGTTAGATGCAAATTTAAGGGTGAATTCTGTGGGGCTATGGTGGGCACTGCATAGTGACACCATTATTGATCCAGGTGTTTAGACCAAAGTGTTGGAGGCTGTGAAAAAATTGACAGGGTAGCAGCACACAGCTTTCAACTGGTTGCGGGGGCGACTGTGCCGATATTTGGGACGCGGAGTCATGGGGATGTAGTTGGGTAGTCTGAGGGTCAACGTGGTGCTATGGGTGTTCGAGTTGTGTGGACCATGTCTTCTGGGTGGGTCTCCTGGTCGAGCATGGCTGTCGACTGGACCTTGGCGTGGTCAAGTGTGGGTGGGCACTGGGGGCTGCAGTTGTGTGGACTGGGGGATGAGGGCGGCGTAGGTGACGTGAGGGGAATGCCACGCACTGCGACCGTCTCCCCCAGGGCCGAGGTTGTGTGAGTGAGTTTGTTGGCAGCAGGTGCTCACCACATTGACCAGCTTGGGCTGGTGCAGCCGTGTTCCTCACAGGGGGGCTGAAGGATGGATGGTGGGTCGCACCCTTGTGGACACTCATGGGCCATGTTGGCGTTTCAACTACTCGGCTTGTCCCGATGGCCCTTGCATGGTGGAGGTGCGGAGCTGTCATAGCCACAGGTAGTTGTGTAGTGATAATCACCGTTGGAGGCGGATCTACATACCTACCAGTATAGTGGGGATAAAAATGAAATTTGGAAAAATTTGATTGGCCCAATGATAAATTTTGGGATTCTGTAGGGTGGATGGCACTTTGGACCTGACCAACCGGTAATTACCTGCAAATCAAGGTAGGCGTAAGGCCTTGATGCGTACTGTCCCAGGCTTCAGGACTTGCATACGGAAATTGGGGACAGGTAATTTGGAGTTGGGGGCGGGTGAGAGTGATGACATGGTCGGTGAGGGGGGATGGAATGTGTGCCACAGAGTCTTGTGGGTGGCATTTGTTTTTGTGTGGTGGTTATGTGTTTTTATCTGGTCATGGAGAATGGAAATATGAGTGTGTGGTAATTATTGAGAGTTTTGAAATGTGCTTTTGGAAATGTAATGGTAAAATGTGAAGCGGGGATTTCACAATGGCAGGCCATGGCAACACTTTTGTACCATCTATGGAATTGTGTTGGAAAATTGAATGGCAGCAGGGTAGGAAATGTGTTTTGGGGATTTTGTGGGTGGGGAAGGTGTGTGTGTGTGTGTGTCCGCAGGTACAGATCAAGCCCTGATGAGCGATGCCTGCGGCCCCCCTCTGCGGCAATTACCCCTGGCAGCCAGTGGTATCTGGAAATTGGAGCTCGTCGGTGGAGGGTCTGTTTGGGCGCCTTGGGGTAAGGGAGACTCCCGGCGACCCGTGTAGCTGCGGCTGTCACGGGGCCAAGGGCTGTTTGGGCTGTTTGGCTGTCACGGGGCCAAGAGGTAAAGGGGGGGGGGGGGGCAAAGAAGTTGTAAGTCAAGTGACTTGTTTTTGGGACTGCGGGCACCACAGCCTGCAGGGCCCCCACCATCTTGATCGTGCGGTACCTCCCCGCTGCCTAGTTGAGGGAAATGAACACACATGCATATGACATCAATGCCATGGTCCTGCGGGGGGTGAAATACGTGCTTGGTTATGATTTAGTGTTGTAATGATTTTTGGAATGTGTATGAGTGGTTAAGGGGTTTGTGTTGAATGAATGTAGGCGAAAACCACGGAGCCATGTCACTCACCTGCAACACCTGGACAGGGCCCGCGGAAATTTAAGGGTGCATTGAGATGGCCCCACAGGTAAGGTTGCGTCTTGTGGCATCCACCGGGGGATGCGGTCTTTCGGAAGGGGTTTGTACAAATGTTTAGTCGAGTTTTTGGAATTTTTGAATTTTGCAAGTTTTGGTTAAGGTCGAGGTTTGTGGGTAAGTAGATTTTTGCGTGTTGTTTCTTTCCTCCCACCATAGGAGCAACGAATCAAAATGATTGTACATATTTACATGATTGGTAAGGGGATTAGCATGTTAAGGAGAACAGGTGGGAAGCTCCGGCTCACTTCCCACAGCCCTCCTCATTGATTTCATAGGCTAATTAAGTGCGAGACAGTAAGTGTTAAGACTGCAATGGTAGCGCCTGCAGTGAACCTTGCAGGAGCTACGGTTCCGGGGGGGGGGGGCTGTGTTATGAATTTGGGCAGAGTGATATATAGAGCCAGGTAGATCTGGATAGGTATCATGCTTCGTCTGTTGCGAAAGGGAATCTAACTTGTAATAAGCTCTGTGTGTAGCCCGGATGTCGGTCATAAGTCGTATTTGTGTCCCCGCCGCGAGGGGGCGGGGCATGCTAATTAGTACAGGGATTATGGGTAATATTCCTTTGTTTGTCGTTCCCCCTGTCGCCAAACCTGTGTCCCTTATGGCAAAGCATTCACATCGACATTAGATAGATCCCTTCGAGCACAACAGCAATTAGTTCCCCTCCCTTACAACAATGACCTTGGGAAACAGGGAGGAAGCCAGATCGGGGCACTGCCGCATGGGCCGCAGCCAGCCACACCACCAGCTGGCAAAGCAACGAGCCTCGTGGCAGGCCATAGCCACGCCCAGGAGGACTGTGATTGGTCTGTGGAAGGGACAGAGAACTGCCCCGTGATTGGAGGGAAGGGAAGGACTGGTGGTTGGCCACGAGGGTGGCGTGACATGGTGGGTGGGAAGCAGGGGCGCTGTAAGGGGGGGAAAAGCTAGGATGATTCCAAGGGCCCTGCACTGACAGGGGCCCTAAAAATAATTGGAACATTAGGTAAAAATTCTCAATATGAAATTATGCTGATTGATTTTATTATTTTGTTTGTTATATCATTCTATAGATGATAATGTTAATTTATTTTAATTGAAGAGGTTGATGTATGTTGTAATTCTTACCATTAAAATTACATTTAGACTGTAAAAGATGGCCTTGAGCACATTTATTGTGTGGGTATCAGTCTTGCATCAAATAGTGAATTCCATACTGGATGCAGAAATATAAGCATTGTTTCAACCTCCTGGCAAAAATGTCGGGGGAAAAATGTACATGCGTGCTTCATAGGGGCCCATTGTGATATCTTTTCATGGGGCCCAAAATCCCTGGCGGGAAGCACTCGGCCAATGGGAGGAAGCCAGCGGAGTAGGAAGATTCTGGAAGACGGGGGGTCACTATGCTGGTTGGAGGGGAGAAAGAACTGATGTCACAGGGCGAGTGATAAAACTGCTGACTCGCCGGCATTTCATGCTCTGCCCTCCTCCCGCGCTCTTTCCTCCTCCCGCGCTCTTCCCTGGCCCTTTCCGTTCCTGTCTCTCTCTGTGCTTCCTTGAAGTTCTCTTCGTGCCTCGTGTTGGAGATCGGCTTTGTGTTGGAGATCGGCTTTGTGTTGGAGATCGGCTTTGTGTTGGAGATCGGCTTCGTCTTGGAGATTGGCTTCGTGTTGGAGATCGGCTTCGTGAGGAGATCGCTAGCCCTGTGTTGGACCTTTGGTGCTTTTGGTTCGTCGTGGTGCTCGGTGCTTTTTGGTGCTTTCGGTGCTGCGAGCGGACGGGACCTCGGGTGCGACTGACGAGGAGCTTGCAGCGAGGCGCTCGGTGAGGCCTGACGGCACGCGAACAGGCGCGCGTCGAGGCCTGTTTCCCGCCGACATCGAAGCCGCGGCGGGCTTGCGAGCTTGGAGCCGAAGAGTCCTTGACTGCAGACTACAGACAGATAAGCACGCACCACAGTCTTACACAAATCCACAACGGACAGTTATTTTATTAATTCATTCCTGTGTCCTGTTGTTGAGTCTGGTGCGGGGACGTTCCAATTTAGAATTAGGTTTTATCGTCGCGTTTCCTTGTTATCGGGTTCCGTTCAATAAACGTGTTTATTTTTGTACATTTTACCCCGGATTCCCGTTTGAGTTCATTCCCTCTACAGGTACGAGCTTGTGCTTCTTCTCCTTCACTCTCCCTCCCGTGCTTTTATAGCTGAATCCGTATTTGATTGTCGCCTCCATTAAAGCCGTTCGGTCGTCCGCGGTCCTACGGTGTTAACCGAAGAGATCGCGTGACTACATATATATATATATATATATATATATATATATATATATATATATATATATATATATATATATATATATGTATGTATATGTATATATATGTATGTGTATGTATATATATGTATGTGTATGTATATACTATATATATATGTATGTATATATATATATATGTATGTATATGTATATATATATATGTATGTATATATACATATATATACATATATATATATATATATATATATATATATATACATACATATATATACATATATATATATATATATACATAGGATTACATATATCTATATATATATATATATATATATATATATGTAATCCTATGTATGTATATATATATATATATATATATATATATATATATATATATATATATATATATATATATTATATACATACATACATATATATATATATACGCATATATATATATATATATATATATATATATATATATATATATATATATATATATATATACATACATACATAGAAACAGACTTGGCATTTAATATGGAATATTTTTTTTCTTGACTTGGGTTTACTTTCTGAACTCAGTATATCAATCTGGTGAGTTTATTTTACCCTACGGTGATGTCTTTGTTGAAAGAACCATATCATTGATTGTCTTTCGCAGCAAGAAGTCAAGACAGGATTATATCACAGGTGGCGTGACAAAATGTAAGGACAGGTACATTTGAC
>NC_136264.1:68595681-68665681 GCF_964187855.1 Myxine glutinosa | reverse complement strand
GCTACCGTCTTGTCTCCCATATCTCCCCTAAACCAAATTCGTCACCAATCCCTCCCAAGAAGGAAGGGATGGAATACCCACAATGTCTCACCCACATCAAGATGCGTGTTACATTCCCAAATATTCGCAAAAACCTGGTGTGGAGTCCTATCACCCCGGTGAGTAGATGCGGATGGTGCGAAGAGATTTTATCCTAACTATCCTTCTAAATGGACAATAACTCATTTACCCTACCCAGGGTCTTGCCCTGCCAATCCAATTGGCCACTTTACACTATGTGGTTCTAAAAACCAATTCCCATTGACCATACTGTGGTGCTCCTCCAATTTGGGGTCTCACTCGCCCCATTTTTCTATACTGTGCCCTCACACAATTACGGGGCTGGGTCGTGTGGCTCTACCAGCCGGTCTACCTACCTGCGCACCTCCGCCACTGGAGTCACCACCCGAGCTTGCCTAGCTCCTGCGACTACCTAACTGGGGAAGGCCCTCCCTGGCTCTTACCCCCTCTGTGCCCACTTTGGCATCGGGCAACCCGGGTCCATCCCTTAGGATCCTCGGGCCCCGCTGAACTCTACTGAACTCTAACCTGGCTCCCAGAGCCTACCTGTGGCCTCACCTGGCCGACAGACTACCAGTGGCGGAGTGCTCATTTAACCATACATACCAATTAAGCCACACGCCCAGCCATTCCACACACTTATGCACCCATCCAAGCAATACTTTGCTACTACTCGCACCACAGATGTCAATATCCAACAAATTTACCTACTCCCTCTACCTAACTTTAAACTACCCTCCCTGGGTATTCGTGAAGGGGTCCATCCTTCCCCCATACACTCTTTCGCACCATACACTCCACACCACTCATTCCACACTCCGTTTACTCCACACCATTTATTTTATACCACTATTCTCCACTTGCACCCCATGCAGGTCAATCACTCAATACACAATGACACACATCCTCAATACCCTACTCATACACTTTCACACACACACATCATTCTCGAGCATTGCCTCTCAATTCCTCATTTGCTCACCAGCACCACCAAGACTCTCATTCCCAATTCCTCATTTGCGCCTAAAGCGCATCCTCATACTCACACACACAGCATCATCTACCTAACTACCTCCCTCTCGTACTAGTGCTTTCTCTGTCATCCCTTATACTAAGCACATCCCTCATCGTTATCATCCACCTAATCTCTCTACATCCCCACTACTTGTATAATGTCTCTACTTAATTCTCAAGTCTCCTATTGTCATCTCTAAATCCTATCAATTATCCTAGCCCGCCCTGGCTAGTTTTCACCGCCAAACCCCATAAGTCTATAGCTCATGTGCCCCAAATTGAATGGTACAACTACCATTCGCTATCATCACTACTACCAAATGTCCAATACTCTCGAGCCTCTCGTGCGGGAATACATTTTTACTGCTCGGCTTCGAAAAGCCGGCAATGCGTGCGGATGGTCAGTCTCCTGTAGGTTGGGTACATCCGGCATTTTCGACTCTGGGGAGGAGGCATACTCGGACCGAGGCTCCAGGCGCCATCCTGGCACGGAGCCTTTCGGTCTCTGGCCTGATGACCCAAGCTCCCCCGGTCGGAGCACTGCCCTCGCCAGGGGGCGAAGGTCCGACATGGCCTTTCTCCCCCGGAATCGTGCCGGTCGCAGCTACGATGCGGCACCGACCATACAGGGCGGGACACGGCCAGAATCGTGCATGGCGCTCCATGCAAGAGCGCCGCGGCAACGATCCCCGCCGGCCCCCGCAGCACACAAAGAACACCACGCCCCGAGAGCTCGCGTCGGCTGTACGTTGGCCTAAGCGCTGCCCCGGTCAGCGTCGATGCTCGAGTCGCATTCTCCCATCCACACGCGACTCTTCCCATACTCACAAAACACGGCGCTCCAGTGCCTCCCATACACTCCACACATTTCGTCAATTCTGCCACCGCATGCTTTCGTGCACACTCCTTTCTTACACACTCTCGTGCACATTCTTGCGCACTCATTCTACTCGCACACTCCATCATCACACACTCCTCTGTTACACACCTTTCTTCCACACACTCCTCCTGTGCACTCTCCCCCGTTACGTACTCCGTAACACTCACGGGTGTGCACTCTTGCACATACCCACTCAGCGCACACCTACCCATGGGTGTGCAATCCCCTGCTGCACACCCAATCACGCGCTCTGGTGTACACTCTCGCACACCCTCTCCAACGCACTCTGGTGTGCACTCCCGCACACTCTCTACAACCAACTCACACTCAGTGTCACACTCCTCACACATACACTCTGCTGTGTATTCATTCTCATTCTCTGTAACACACTCGCGCTCCGGCGCACACTTTTCCCTCACACTCGCGCCATTTCCTTTCACACAGCGCACCACGGACCTTCCACAAGTGCCCGGGTGACGCTGGGATCCCAAGTGCGCGAAAAATTTTTTTCGCGCCAAACCTTTTCGCGCCATATACAGTCCTGCTTACCTTCGGGATCCTTTTCTCCACACGCAGCTGCAAACTTTCTTTGGGGTTAGGAAGTACGGCATCATGATGCGAACACGGACTTTGGGCAATTTCCATCTTTTCCTGCCGCGATTGCTCTTCTAAGTCCGCCGTCTCTTCAACCCCAATTTCCACTATAATTATTCTATTTTCTTTTTCCTCGACGACCGCTGGCGCTAATAAAATAAAATTTTCTAATTCAGTGGCCGTCGGCTTCTCTATACCCCGAGTTGCGATCTCTACCCCGGTCCACCCGGCTGTGCTTGGCTCAACCTCGCTTTCCCCACGCTTCTCAAGTCGCGCTACCCCGTCGCATACCAATGTGCCTTTCCCGCTCGACATGCGGTCAATGTTCTCCCCAAATTTTTGTATGCGGTCACCCATTCTGTTTCCAAACCCTTCAATTAGATTTCCCATATCATCCATCTTTTCCTCCCATTCAATTCCTATCTCTTTTATTCGATTTCCCACATCGTTTTTCAATTCCCCAATTTGGTTTCCCAATTGCTCTCCCATTTTGTTTTCTAACCCTTTTATTTCCCGAGTGGACTTATCACTTTGGGTGTCCAACTTTGCAATCATCTGGATCATAAAGACTCGCATGTACTCTGGCATCTCGGGCTCGGCTCGTCTCGGGCGGCCATGTGCGAGGCGCCGCCATTTTGCTCGCCTGCCACCCCTACTGCTGCATCCTCATTAATTTCCTCCTCCATCTCTCCCAATTGTCCCACTTCTTCCCGGGGGTCCTGGATTGCCTCTAACCCTTCCTCCTCTTCTACCCACACCGGCATCCAATCGCCTTGGCTATCCATGGCACGATTTAATTTGGTTTTCTAATAAAATTTCGGCCGCTCGTAATTTTGACCAAATTTTGTCCAAAAGATAAGAAAATTTGGTTCGGGTCCAAATCCCACTCCCAGACACCAATTGTTACGGCCAATGTGCAAAATTGGTGTCCAAAATTTGGTCTAAAAAATTTAGTCCCAGGTTCCAAATCCCACTCCTGACACCAATTGTTACGGATCTCAGAAACGTCGGCTCTCCCCTTATCAAGAGGGGGTTAATCCCCTTGTCCTCTATCTGGCTGACGCGATCCTGGAAGTTGTAACGTCCTTCCCGGGCAGCGTTAAGTAGGGTTTTTAGGCCAAGGGATTCGCTACTACCTAAGTACTAATGCTGACTGGAAACGAGGGAATAACTCCCACCCGAATCACGGATATTGATGGAAGATTGCCGAGCGGATAGCAATCCGCGATCCGAGCTGTTAACCAAGACTAGACCCGGTTCTAAGCGGTTCCTAATCGTGCCACGTTTACCCAATGGAGGAAAGACTAGGATGATCGGACTAAGGAGAAACCAGAAAGAACAAGGCAATTTATTTACAATGTACAAAGAAGAAGAGGAAACGAAAGAATGTACAAGAAAGAAAGAGGAAGCAAAAGTACACAGGGCAGTCTTAAACAGTCTTATTCTATTCCCTGGACATGGGCCCGATCGCTCTCAGATTCGGTCTCAGACTTCAGACTCACACGGGGGGGTGTAGATGGTAGGGTGGAAGGTCCGGCGATGGCATTCAGGCTCCGGTCCTCGACCCGTACCAGCAAACGAAACCCGGCAGGCAGCTCTCCACGTAGTGTAGCGCGAGCGGACAATTATAGTGACGGGGAAAGGTAAGCTGGGCTAGTGGCGTATGTAATATGCGTACCGGCGCTTTGCCACGCGCTACCAGTATTACCCGCTCCAAGCGCCCCTTCCCCAATGTCCTTCAGCACGCTGCAGTTCTCAGCAATGCGTGCCGCGCGCTCGCCCAGTCAGCCCTCTCGTGAAGCGCAATTCCTTCAAGTCTTTATCACGCGAGTCCTGTTCAGGCGCGAATCGTGCCAGTCCTTTGTAATACCAATCTGGGCTTCAGTCTTTTCACAATGAGCGCTGCTCCGTAAGTCCTTTACACACTGCACTTTCCTCACGAGTCCTTTCGAAGGGCTTTGCGTGCGCGCTTTTATAACCAAGCCAGCGAACGCTCTCGGAGCCCAAACCATGCCTGGTCAGGCGACCTCACCTCAGCCCTGGTTGGCTTACTGGCTCCGCCTTGATGGCTGGTTGACGTGGCCGCACCTCCATCCTGGCGCTCCGCCCCCTTTTCGGGCCTTACCTCGTGGGTTTCTGGGCTGGATTGAGCGGAAGCCCAGCGAGGTTGCGAACGCTGCTGGCAAAGGCGCGTGACAAATTGGGAGGGCCGATGGGGCACAGACTGGAGAGCGCTTAATGGCGTCGATGAAGGGGAGGCTGCCAAAATGAATCAAAGGGGCCTACTCTTATTTGTTTGACGCAACGCAGACGCAACTATTGGGAATGGCCTTATCTCAAGCCCCTGTATATAGAGAGTTGTGTCAACTCAAATTTGGACGCCATTTTGTGTCTAAGTGTGTCGGATTAGATATACATGTACATTCGCGATATGGGGTGATATATTCTAAACCTGCTAAAAAAAATTTTACGGCACATATTTAGTCTTATTATTACATACAGGTGATATTTGTTTTGTCAAAAACTCAGCTATTGCCATGAAAAAGAGCTGTGTGGTGATATTAAAAGTGGTATGGCAATGCATATTACAAGCTGTTCAGGCGCATATTACAAGTTAAAAGTTGCTTCTCAATTTCCCCCCGCTCACTCCCCCTCCTCAAAGCGTCCTCCCCGCTTCTTCCCCCTTCAAACTCTCACCTCCATCTCCCCCAACCTTCTGCCTCGCTCTTCCCCCTCCTCAAATAACACCTCATTGTGGCTCACCCAATCACCATCAAACCTTTTGTCCGCCCCATCCTTCCCTTTCTCCGAGCTATTCTGAAATCTCTGACACACCTTCAACAGCTCTCCCTACCTCTTCCACCTCTTCCACATCTTACCCTACCCCTCCTCCCCCCTGTTCTGTATCTGATGCTCCCCCTTCCTCTTCATTAACGGTATGGACCTCAAACATCCGGGGCCTTCGTTCAAACTTAACTGATCTCTCCATACAGGTTGCTTCTGTCAAACCAGACGTGATCTGCTTAACAGAAACTTTCCTCCTTTATGATGTCTCTGATTCCATAGTATCTCTCCCGGGCTACTCCCTCCTCCGGTATGATAGACCTGAGCCTCGTCCTGGAGGCGGGGTTGCTATCTTTATCAAAAACTCTCTTCCTCACTCGCCCTGCACTGCACTCTCTCCACCTCACCCCCAGGAATACCTCTGGCTACGGCTTCCCCTTCGCTCCCACCTCTTGTTCATATGTGTGTTGTACCGTCCACCAAACAGTGATGACTCCATCTACATCTCGCTGTCTGATGATATGGACCAACTTCTATCTACTCATCCCAACTCTCTCTTCCTCATATGTGGTGATTTCAACTGTCATCATGCCAGTTGGCTGGGTGTGGGTACCTCTCTCACCAGCCATGGCTCCTCAGCAAAGGACTTCTGCGACTCACTGGGACTGACACAATCTGTCAATTTCCCGACCCGGATCTCCGTCAACGGAACATCTTCTCTTCTGGACTTGGTTATGACTAACTTCCCTGAAAATGTCTGCTGCTCTTCTTCTGCTCCGATCGGATCATCTGATCATGTCCTTGTTAAAGTGGACATCTCTCTGACCATCCTCAGGGAGCCTGCTCAGCGTCGACGAGTCTGGCATTTCACTCAGGCCAACTGGCACGGTCTTCAAGCAGCCATCAATCATCTGGACTGGTCTCCCATCTCTACCACCTCTGACATCAACTCATCCTGGGAATTCTTCCAAAGTAAATTGCTCTCTCTCATGCACAGATTTATCCCATCTCGTCTTCAGTTGTCATACCCTTCCTCCCGTCCATGGTACACGGAATCTTGTGGTGAGGCTGTTGCCCAGAAACAACTTGCCTTCGTCTCCTGGAAAGCAAATCCAACGGAAGGAAATCTCATTTCCTTTCACAAAGCCCGAAACAAGTGTGTGTCCACCCTCAGGAGAGCCAGGAAACAATATCTCTCCGTTCTCAAGACCGAACTCTCTTATCTGTCTCCCTCTTCCAAATCCTGGTGGCGTCTGGTCAAATCCGTTTCTGGTGTTTGTTCCCCCTCCATCCCCTCCCTTACCTCAAACGGCTACACAGCTGACTCCGCACGTGAAAAAGCTGAATGCCTCAACTCTGTGTTTGCCTCTAAATCTTGTGTCCCAAACCCATCCCTCTCTGTACCCACCATACCCAGTCGTACCCTGCTGCTCCTGGACTCCGTGTCCTTTCCTCCTGACAAGGTGGAAAAGTTTCTGTCAACCCTCGACTCTGATTCTGCAACTGGACCCGACGGCATCAGCCCACGGGTCCTAAAATCCTGCTCTGCTGCTCTATCTCACCCTCTCTCTGTTCTCTTCACCCTCTCTTTTGCTCAAGGTCAACTGCCATCTGCTTGGAAATCAGCCAACATCACCGCTTTGCACAAAAAAGGTGCAAAAACAGATCCTAGCAACTACAGACCAATCAGCCTTCTCCCAATTATCAGCAAAGTCATGGAATCCATCATTGCTTCTGATATGAAATCTTTCCTCTTCTCCAATGGCTTGATCTCTGATCATCAATTTGGTTTCAGACCAGGTCACTCTACTCTGGACATGCTGCTTCTGCTGTCTCAACAATGGATGGAGGTCCTCAATGCCAAACAGGAAATTAGAGCTGTCTCCCTCGACATATCACGTGCCTTCGACACGGTCTGGCACCCCGCTCTGCTCACCAAACTCTCCTCCTTTGGTATCCATGGAAATCTCCACGCATGGCTGGCGGACTTCCTCTCTAGTCGTCGTCAACGTGTGGCCCTGAATGGGTTTCTCTCATCTCCTCTTCCTGTTCAGGCTGGAGTTCCCCAAGGCAGTGTTCTGGGCCCCGTGCTTTTTCTGGTCTTCATCAATGATCTCTCTGACTCTCTCGAAAATCCTCTCTATCTCTTTGCTGATGACTCCACTCTCTGCCGCTCCATTCCTCTTCCCTCAGATCGGCAGTCTGCTGCCTCCTCACTCTCTGAAGACCTGGACAAAATCACAGACTGGTCAAACAAGTGGAACATGTCTTTCAATCCTGACAAATCTCACACTCTTACTATGTCTCTCCGAAAAGATCGACTGGACAACCCTCCCATCTACTTTCTCAACAATCCTCTCCAAGAAGTTCTGTCGCTCAAGATTTTGGGTCTCACTATCTGCCATGATCTTTCTTGGGAAAACCACATTTCCAAGCTGGCCTCCAAAGCCAGTCGCCGACTGGGCATCCTCCGTCGTGCGAAGTCCTTCCTCGGCACACCTGAGCTCCTCACCACATACAAGGCTTTCATCCGCAGCTCAATGGAATACTGTTCTCCCCTATGGGCCGGTGCTCCTGCCTCACACCTAGCTCGGCTTCACGCTGTTGAAACCAAAGCTTTCAGAATTATTGGAATCTCCCGCGATGAAGCTATCTCTGAGGGCCTTTCACTCACTCACCGCAGGCAGGTAGGTGGTCTTTCTGTCTTCTACCGACTCCTCTCCGGCCTTGCACCCCCAGCTCTCTCTGTGCTCTGTCCCCCAAATATTCCTACAGGTCGCACAAGATCTGCCAGCAACCCTCTGATGGTTAAACTGCCGAAATCTCGGCTCTCCGCTCACCTTCACTCTTTCATTCCTCTTTTCTCCCGCCTCTGGAACAAACTCCCTCACTCCCTTCAATCCCACTCCTCCCTCCAGGTCTTTAAAACAGCTGTTCACCACCATCTCTTATCTTCCCCCATCCAAAACCTTGATCTTTTCTACCCCCGCTAATTCACCCCAGATCCACCTTGTTTGAAATTCCAACTTCTTTCCTGGAAGTCCTGGCAGTGTCCATATGTTTTATACCTCTCCCACTGCCCCCTTCCCACGCCCCCCCCCCCAAAGCCCTCGCCCTCTCTCAGATCTCTCGATGTCTCCATGTCTCTCGGTCCCTGCTCTCAAATGTCATGTTTGTGTCCTTCCCCCTCTCTCCCCATCTTGTCTACCGCTCCCTATGTTATATGTTTTATGTGTCGGTTTGTCTTTCTGTGTGATTAATGTTCGCTCTTTCACGAGCCTCGATATTGTATACAAAAAAAAAAAAAAAAAAAAAAAAAAAGCCAACACTGCATATAAGAGACAACATTATAAGTAAGACAAACCAATGCTGTCGTTCTCTGAATTTTAATAACATTTAGAAAGGAGTGTGGGCATATCCAATATTTTTTAAAGGGTGCCGAGAGCAATTCCGGTGTAGGACTTCCAGCCGACATATAGTCTAACACACTTAAAACAAATTCTGTACGTGGTATTGCTCAATTGATCGTTCAGTTTTTTATTTTTCTCCTCCAATCTCAGCAGCCGTTCTTCAATAGAATCACTAGTATCTTGGCCCTCTTGTGTATCAGTGTCCATAGGTTCACTCTCAGCTACAAAAGAGCACATATACAATTAATGGCCAACTGGAAAATTGGTATGTACAATTGCTCAGTATTCTGTAGATAAATGTTGTAATCGGGAAAGATAATTTTATACTTAACGTTAAATATAACACAATTTTTTTACAATTTCATTTTGCAAAATATTTAGAATAATGTAAAAAGAAAATGGCAACAGGAAGATAGTCATCATAATCTGAACGTACAATTATAGTTCAAAGAGCTATACAAATATAGACAAGCACATGCCTGTCATTTTGTAATCGTTTAAAATATGTCATTGATTGAACATGTCCTGCCATGATTTTGTAATAAATAAAACAATTCTTACATTGAGATTCATTTGAGGAGTCAATACGTTCATGAGTGGAGTAGGTGTGGTCGGACAAGTTTGGTAGATGTAGTCTCTCAGTTCTGGACGGTCCACGCTTCTTGGGGGAGTTGCGCAGCTTCACGGGTTTCCGGTAGCTAAATATTGTTGGAACTGCAGAGCACTTCAACCTCTTTTTGTCATCAGCTCGCCCCCTCTCAAACTGATTCACATCGAAATGTTCCTGCAATCATACAATGAGTGTCCTTGATGTATTTATTTATTGAAATTTTTATTCTAACACAACACAGTTTAATTTTAATGAGCTGTCATGGACTAGTACTTCCACAACAGAAAATCACATGGACAATCTTCCGGAAGATGGCCAGACAAATCGCTAGCTCTATCGACCACATGTATATTGATATCAAACAGGGATAACAGCTTTTGAAAGTTGAGCCAGTTTTAAATGTGGGTACACAAATACACCTGTTTTACTGCATTAATCACCTAGAAATATTGTATGTTTTGGGAACGATAGCTGTCACCAGGTTAAATATATAGGGATTGTACAATGTGCAAAATCTTCCATCACTACAATTTGGCCATAAATCCCGGGGTGGGAAATATTTGAGCAAATATGCCACAAGACGCATGAGCACTGTACAAAGCAAACAATAACTCGTCAAATTTTGGACGTATGGATGGCTGCACAACCCGCAAAAAAATTGAGCAGGTCCCCCCCTAAAATTGCTTTTATGATTGCCGATTAGGCTAAAGATTTTAAACCAAAAAAATAACTTGCCTCGGAATACGTTTTGAATGGACGGACAGACAACTGAAAACAAAACGGACCATGGGTTTCCCACCCCTATAAAATCAAAATTAATTCCCTCTGAAAAAGTACAGTGACATTGCCCGCAGACTACCCAACCGCAGACCAGGCAATGTCACTGTACCGGGACATTTCATCAATCAATGACAATATGCGGTCCGCTAGGACTACCCGAAAAAAATTGAGCAGGGTTCTTCCCACGGAAATGCATTTTTGGTCAGCTCCTTGAAGATTATAAACAAACACAAATCACTTCCCTTTAAAAGGGTTTTCAATGGACAGACAACCAAAAAAAAACCGAGCAGATAGAATTGCTTTTGAACATCGATCATCAAGCGGCGTGGGCCTACCTGGCAGAGTCTCGAGGAGTCGATCGCTTTCCAGCTCTTTCGTCTGACTTTCGCTTCCCAAATTTGTCTTCTGACTTTATCACTTGGAAATCTATACATCTTATATTTCCCAGATTGGTTTGAACAACCAAAAGCAGAACAACCAGTCATTTTGTTTGGCAATAAACAACATTCCCGTACCAAGCTGACGTTCACGCACGGTGAAGTTAGACACAAAATGGCGCCACTAAATCACGTGACCAGAAATCTCGGGTCAGCGCATGGCGCAACTCTCTTTATACAGGGACTCTAGCCTTAACTAAACACAGACTATGAAATAACGGACGTCCTTAGGTGACCTACGTGTTGCTTGTGGCCTACCTATGGGATGCTACCTTTAATGATGTTATCTTTACAAGTGTGGGTTCTCAAAACTGCAACTATATATATATATATATATATATATATATATATATATATACTAGTAGAAGTACTTGGCATTGCCGGGCGGGGGAGGGGAGGGGAGGGGCGGGGAACGGGGGGGAGGGGAGAAGAGGGAGGGGAGGGGAACGGGGGGGAGGGGAGAAGAGGGGGGAGGGGAGAAGAGGGGGAGGGGGAGGGGGAGAGGTGGAGAAGAGGGGGAGGGGGATGGGGAGAGGGGAGAAGAGGGGGGATGGGGAGGGGGAGGATGAGGGATGGGAGGGGGAGGGGGTGGGAGGGATGGGAGGGGGAGGGGGAGGGGGTGGGAGGGATGGGAGGGGGAGGGGGTGGGATGGGGGGAGGGGGGAGGGGAGGGGGGATGGTGAGGGATGGGAGGGTGAGGGGGTGGGAAGGGGTGGGGGGAGGGGGAGGGGGAGGGGGAGGGGAGGAGGGAGGGGGAGGGGGAGGGGAGGGGGGAGGGGGAAAGGGGAGGGGGAGGGTGGAGGGGGGAGGGGTAGGGTGGAGGGGGGAGGGAGGGGGAGGACGGAGGGGGAAGGGAGGGGGAGGACGGATGGGGGAGGGGGAAGGGGGAGAGAAGGGGGAGGGAAGGGGGAGGGAAGGGGAGGGCCAGTCAACAATGACGTTGCAGTTCTCATGGTCGGAGAGCAGCACAACAATCGCGACATCGTCCTGCATCTTCGCAAGAGCACGAAGCGGATTTTGAAGACTCACTGATCCTGTGACCCACGCCCTCCAGTACCGGCGTTGCCGGGCGGGGGAAGGCAGACCCTGTAGCGGTTGCCGCTGAGCATACACAATCACCTTACACCTGCCGAAGACGCAACCAGGGAGCGATCACTGTACCGGGCTCGCCCAGGCCGTGCGGACATGCTCAGACGCACCTTTCCGGGCATGCCCGGACTCGCCTTTCCCGGGCATGCCCAGACTCGCCTTTCCCGGGCTCGCCCAGGCCGCCCGGGCACGCCCGGTCTCGCCTTTCCCGGGCATGTCCAGACTCGCCTTTCCCGGGCTCGCCCAGGCTGCCCGGGGACGCCCAGTCTCGCCTTTCCCGGGCATGCCCAGACTCGCCTTTCCCGGGCCCGCCCAGGCCGCCCGGGCACGCCCGGTCTCGCCTTTCCCGGACATGTCCAGACTCGCCTTTCCCGGGCTCGCCCAGGCCGCCCAGGCACGCCCAGTCTCGCCTTTCCCGGGAAAATGCTCCGGCATGACGTGTTTGATTGCATATATATATTGCTGCCCGATAAACGGGCTTTTCAGAGTACCCGAGTTTTGGTTTTGCTCAATAAAGAAACTCGGACGAATTCCCGTCTTTTGTCGCGTCAATCCTTTCGACTCGCGTAGGAGCACAGCTCCTTCACTGGTGACCCCCGACATGGACACGGCAGTCGCCCTTAAACTGCCTACCTTCTGGGAAGCTCACACGGTGGTTTGGTTCGCCCAGGCGGACTCCCAGTTTGCCCTGCGAGGCATTACCGCCGACGAAACCCGCTTCCACCATGTGGTAGCGGCACTCGGCTCCGCCACCGCAGCCCGTGCCCTGAGCCTCCTCCAGCACCCGCCAGCCGCTGACAAGTATGGTGCGATCAAGATGCTCCTCCTCGATGCATTCGCCCTCTCACCGGCAGAACGCGCACGACGCCTGCTTGACCTGCCCGAGCTCGGCGACACGCGCCCGTCCGAGCGAATGGACTACATGCTCTCGCTGCTCGGTGAGCACTCCCCGGATTTTCTTTTCTGAGAGCTGTTCCTCCGCCAGCTGCCTAGCCAGGTACGCTTCGCCCTGGCAGGCACGCAGATCACGGATCCCCGCGCCCTCGCCAGGGAAGCCGACAAGATCTCCGCGGCAGGCCAGCACATCGGGGCGGCTACCTGGAGCCCGCCACCGTCCGAGGCGACGCCCATGGCGCCCGAGCGCCCGGTGCGGTTGGAGGCCGAACTGCCGGTGCAACTGGCGGCCGCCACGCCGCGCCGACCGCTTCCAACACGACGGCCGGGGCCTCCACCTGACCAGGCGTGGTGTTATTACCACGCCAGGTTCGGACACAAGGCTCGGACATGCCGACCCCCGTGCACTTTCGGCAAGTCGGGAAACGGCCGGGCCGGCGTTCATTACCAGCCTTGAGCGCCGGCCACTCGGGCAACTTGCTTTTCATCAAGGACAAAGCGTCCGGGCGGCGTTTCCTTTGTGACACCGGCGCCCAACTGAGCGTCATACCCGCCTCCGAGCAGGACAAGCAGACCACCGTTTGCGGCCCCTCCATGGTCGCTGCCAACGGATTGGCCATCCGCACCTTCGGCCCGCGCAACGTCACCCTCTGCTTCGGCAGCCAGCGCTTTAATTGGACCTTTGTGACGGCGAGCGTGCCCATGGCTTTTGCTAGGCGCCGACTTCCTCTGCGCGCACGGGCTGCTGGTCTACGTCAAACTACATCGCCTTGTCAACGCCGAGACTTTCAGCTCCCTGGCATGCACAATGAGCAGCTCCGCGCCGACCGAACAAGCATGCACCCTCCCGGCGGCGAACTAGTTTGCTCGCCTGCTCGCAGAGTTCCCGGCCCTCACGCGGCCGACGTTTTCGGCCGTCGCAGTGAGACATGGTATCGAGCACCACATACCAACTATGGGCCCTCCGGTCTACGCCAGAGCCCGCCGCCTCGACCCAGCCAAGCTCGCCGTGGCAAAGGCCGAGTTCGACGCATTGGAGCACCTCGGCATCGTGCGGCGCTCCTATAGCGCGTGGGCCTCGCCACTGCACATCGTGCCGTAGCCGGGGGGCGGCTGGCACCCATGTGGCGACTACCACCGCCTCAACGACGTTACCACCCCCGACAGGTATCCGGTCCCTCACATCCAGGACTTTTCCGCCCGTTTGGCGGGGTGGGTCATTTTCTCGAAAATTGACTTAATACGGGGATACCACCAGGTACCTGTCAGGCCGGCCGACGTCCCAAAAACGGCCGTCATCACGACGTTCGGCCTGTTCGAATTCCTGAGGATGCCGTTTGGCCTCAAGAATGCGGCCCAGGCGTTCCAGCGCTTGATGGACGGCGTGCTGCGCGACCTGCCATTCCTCTTCGTCTACCTGGACGACATCCTCGTCACCAGCACGTCCTGGGCCGAGCACCTCCTCCACCTCCGAACACTGTTCGGGCGCCTCAGCGAGCACGGCTTAATCGTCAACCCGGCCAAATGCCACTTCGGCACGACGGCCGTTGACATTTTGGGCCACCACATCACCAGGAACGGGGCCGTGCCGCTGCCAACCAAGGTCGAGGCCATCACCGAGTTCCCGCGTCCCCGCTCCATCAAGGCCCTGCAGGAGTTCCTCGGCATGGTGAATTTCTACCACCGTTTCGTGCCCCGCGCTGCTCAGCTCATGCGGCCCCTTTACGAAGCCCTCCGGGGCAAGCCGGCCAAGCATGACATCGTCTGGTCCGCAGCCATGGACGCGGCATTCACAGGCGCAAAGCTGGCCCTCGCCGACACAACGCTGCTTGCTCACCCGGTGCTCGACGCTCCCATCGCCCTCATTACGGATGCCTCCGACTACGCGGTGGGCGCCGTACATGAACAATGGGTGAACGGGGTTTGGCAGCCGCTCGCTTTTTTTAGCCGGCAACTCCGGCCGAACGAGCTAAAATATAGCACATTTGACCGCGAGCTCCTCGGTCTATACCTGGCCGTTCGCCATTTCCGCCACCTCCTGGAGGGCCGCCCGTTCACGGCTTTCGTCGACCACAAGCCGTTGGTTCACATGATGGCCAAAGTCACGGAGCCGTGGTCGGCCCGCCAGCAGCGCCACCTCTGCCGTGTCGGAGTTTACCACGGACATCTGGCACGTCGCCGGAAAAGACAACGCCGTGGCCGACTGTCTTTCTCGGGCCAGCGCGAACGCGGTCCACCTCGGCGTGGACTTCGCGCTCATGGCGGCCGACCAGACCACCGACACCACGGTGCAAGCCCTCCGGGCGGCGGACACGGGCCTCCGCCTGGCCGACGTCCCCTTCGCGGACACTGTCCTGCTCTGCGACGTCTCCCAAGGCCAGCCTCGCCCCGTTGTGCCCGTTACCTGGCAGCGCCGCATTTTCGCCTCCCTGCACGGCCTTTCCCACCCGGGCCGGAAAGCTTCCCAGAAGCCGGTGTCGGTGCATTTCGTCTGGCACGGACTTCGACGGGACGTCTGCGATTGGGCCAACGCCTGCACGGCCTGCCAGCGGGCCAAGGTCCACCGCCACACCCAGGCCCCGCTGGCACCTTTCACCGTGCCCGAACGGCGTTTCGACCACGTCAACGTGGACCTGGTGGGCTCCCTTCCCCCATCACGAGGTTTCACACACCTGCTCACCATGGTGGACAGGACCACCAGGTGGCCGGAGGCCGTTCCCCTCGTTTCCACCACCACCGCCGACGTGGCGCAGGCTTTCATCGCCACCTGGGTCGCCCGTTTAGGCGCACTGGTGGACATCTCTTCGGACCGCGGTCCGCAGTTCACCTCCGAGCTGTGGGGCGCGGTCGCCCACAACCTGGGGGTCAAGCTCTACCGTACCACGGCCTACCACCCCCAAGCCAATGGGTTGTGCGAGCGTTTTCACCGCTCCATGAAGGCCGTGCTCATGGCCGGCCTTCAGGATGGCGGTTGGGCCAACCGGCTGCCGTGGGTCCTTTTGGGCCTCCGCACGGCCCCCAAGGAGGACCTCCAGGCGTCCACCGCCGAGCTCGTCTACGGCCAGCCGCTACGCGTCCCGGGCGAGTTCGTGCCCGACGCTACCAGTCCCTGGTCAGCAGCTCGCCAGCGCTCGGACCTCCATGAGGCCGCCCGACGGTTTGCCCCTGTGCCAACGTCCCGCCACGGTGGCCCCCAGTCCTACATCCCCCCAGCGCTTTGCACAGCGGAGTATGTTTTTGTGCGTCATGACGCACACCGGGGGCCACTTCGGCCGCCGTACGATGGGCCCTTCCGGGTCCTGCGACGGGACGACAAGTCTTTCGTCGTCGACGTCGGCGGCAGGTCGGACCGGATTTCGGTGGACCGCCTCAAGCCGGCGCACGTGGACGTCGACCAACCACCATGGTTGGCCCTTCCTCGGGGGTGGTAGCGGCACTCGGCTCCTCCTCGACCCCCCCCCCGCCCCCCCCCACGACCCTCCAGGGGTCGCTTCGGCCGGGTCATCAGGACCCCCCTTAAATTGACCCTGCCGGTGCAAGTCGATTCTGGGGGGGCGCGTGTAGCGGTTTCCGCTGAGCATACACAATCGCCTTACACCTGCCGAAGACACAACCAGGGAGCGATCACTGTACCGGGCTCGCCCAGGCCGCCGGACATGCCCAGACGCGCCTTTCCCGGGCATGCCCGGACTCGCCTTTCCCGGGCTTGCCCAGGCCGCCCGGGCACGCCCGGTCTCGCCTTTCCCGGGCATGCCCGGACTCGCCTTTCCCGGGCTCGCCCAGGCCGCCCGGTCTCGCCTTTCCCAGGCATGCCCAGACGCGCCTTTCCCGGGCATGCCCGGACTCGCCTTTCCCGGGCTTGCCCAGGCTGCCCGGGCACGCCCGGTCTCGCCTTTCCCGGGCATGCCCGGACTCGCCTTTCCCGGGCTCGCCCAGGTCGCCCGGGCACGCCCGGTCTCGCCTTTCCCGGGCATGTCCAGACTCGCCTTTCCCGGGCAAACGCTCCGGCATGACGTGTTTGATTGCATATATATATTGCTGCCCGATAAACGGGCTTTTCAGAGTACCCGAGTTTTGGTTTTGCTCAATAAAGAAACTCGGACGAATTCCCGTCTTTTGTCGCGTCAATCCTTTCGATTCGCGTCGGAGCATAGCTCCTTCAACCTGTACATTCCCAACCCGTACATTCGCCCTCTCGACTCAAGCTCGTATTCGATTCGTATTCGAAATCGAAAGGGGAAAGGGGAAATCCTTCGTATTCGAATTCGTAAACACGAAATATGAATTAAAATTTAATTCATATCGCACAAAATCGACACAAAACACGATCGCATAAAGGTGAAAAAACGCAATCGCTTTTTGCCCTGAATTACGTGCAAACGTGTGACGTGTGACGGGATGGAACATCACGTGATCGCTCTGAGCGATCGATTGCAACTCTGCGTCCTGTCGTGGGCGTGGCCAACGTGGCCTCATGCTCCCAGGTGATTGGCTAACTCGAGCTCGAGAGAGCCATAATGCACTACGTTATGGCAAAAAATATGGAACTGAAGATGAAAGGGAAAAAAACCCATGTGGTGTGAATGGCAATGTTCGTCGCTGAAATTTGAAAAAAGGCAATTGCTTTTCGCTCTGAAATATGTGCGAACACGTAACTGAGTTAATGGCGGCAAGGAACATCACGTGATCGCTCTGAGCGAATCAGCGCGCTGCTCTGCGACCGGTCAGATTCCGTGCATAATATTCCTCGCTGAAATGCGCTGAGGTAAAAATATGGTTTAAAAATATTATGAAATAAATTTTTAGGTCGGCCATGTTCTTACCAGGCTCAATGGCCATGACTGTGCCAAATATCAAGTACATGAGCCTCTCCGTTTAGGAGTCTATCGGTAACATTACACACACACACACACACACACACACACACACACAAACTGTTTTATATATATATATATATATATATATATATATATATATATATATATATATATATATATATATATATATTGTTACGGTCCGCGGATTAGATGTTATTTTACCGAGCGGAGGTATAACCGCGGCCGAACAGTTGTTCCCCGACTAAACCCGATTCACCCAAACGTTGGCCGTATCGCGCCACAGATACTCAATCTGGAAAACTCTAAAGCGACCGAATGCAAAGAGGAAGAAGAAGACGTACAGAAGAGTAACGGGGTTTATTATGTACACGTAAGCAAAAAGGAGCAGTCACGATTATGTACAGGGACATGAGACGCAGGTGACACAGTGCAAATTATTAACTTATCTAACAGGCTTACTTAATACCCAGGACAGAACAAACGAAGACACAGACTCACGCGCGGAATGATGATAGGAATTGGCTGGAAGGAGAGGAAAGTCCACTGGGTCCGGCAGCACGATTCGCACGTTCTGCAGCCGCCGTTCCTTCGCGGCCCTGCTTCGAACTGCCGTTCAGGCCCCTAAGCGGCTGGCAAGCGTTGCTGCTGCTGCTGCTGCTGTAGACGCTGCCGCTGGTGCGCAAGGTGACGAATATCAGGCTTTGTGCTTCCCTGGATGATCTTCTGCTTTTGGAACCTCACAACTCAGCCCTGCTCTGACGACCCAGCTCTTTCCTTTCCACCTCACCACGCAGCTCAGCTAAGCCTTTAAGCTCCTCTCTTGGACTCATCTCTCCTTTGGGGAACGCCCCGCGGCGGGTTATATAGGCCCCGCCCCTCAACCTTTGCGAACCTCCCCCAAACGCTCTTCCTCCGCCCTCTCAAACCAAACCCCTCGTGCTCGGTTGGTTGTTCGGGGCTGGCTCACTCCTCCCCTCTATGACGAGGTGGAGACACGCCCTTCTCCTCCGACCCTGCCTCGTGGTCAATGGCGGCAATTGGAGGGGATGTAATTGGCAATGGCAATTGAGGCCTGGCAATGACGAAAGGGGAAATGGAGGTTGTGGGAATGGGAATGAAGGGAATCTACTCTTATTTCACTCGGTGCAATGGAGTGTCATCTTAATGGAAGACAAGGCCTTACCCTAAGACACATAATAAGATATAAGCTACTGAACAAGGGTTTTATCGTGTCCTGCAATGTGGTGTTTATGGAATAACTACCGAGACGCCTTTTGACCTTTACACTACGGAGGTATTTACAAGGATCATGAAATTTACAAAGGGTGATCTTTACAACAATTTACACTACAACAACAACAAAAAAAAAAACCATTCTCATATCCGCAACAATATATATATATATATATAAATATATATATATATATATATATATATATATATATATATATATATATATATATATATATATATATATATATATATATATATATAAATATATATATATATATATGATATATATATATATATATATATATATATATATATATATATATATATATATATTGTTACGGTACGCGGTTAAGGATGTTATATTTGCCGAGCGGAGGCTCCGCGACCGAACAGTTGTTCCCCGACTAAACCCGATTCACCCAGACGTTGGCCGTATCGCGCCACAGCTACTCAATCGGGAAAAGACTAAGACGACGAATGCAAAGAGGAAGAAGAAGAAGAAGACATACAGAAGAGTAACGGGGTTTATTATTATTTACACACATAAGCAAAAAGAGCAGTCACGTTTATTTACAGGGGACATGAGACGCAGGTGACACAGTGAAAATTACTAGCTTATACAGACTTAGTTACTACCCAGGACAGCACGAACAAAACAAACTCACGTAGGCAAAATGGGGAACTTGCAGGCAGGAATGGCTGGAAAGGATGAGCAGGTGGGATCACCGGGCACAGCAAGCAGGTCCACTCCAGGCGGGAAGCGGGGAGCCGGCAGATCCTTGTAATCCGCTTTACAGCGCACACCGTCAGGGCTTCACGCGGCTGGTTGAAACGGGGCTGCACTCCTCTGTTGTATCTCTCATGTAGCTTGTTTCATAAAAGCTCCTCGGCTTTCTCTTGGACCCTTTCTTTTGTCGTGTCCCTCTCCACGCAGCTCAGCTCGTATTTTTCTTCCTCTCACTTCCCTTCCAGCGCGGGTCTCTCCACGCAGCTCAGCTCAGCCTTTCTCTCACTTCTCTCCAGCTCGGGTCTCTCTCGCCCTTTCTTTCACTTTTTCTTTTTAGCGCGGGACTGACATGCCCTCCACGGTTTCGGTACTGCCCTCTCCCCCGTGCTCTGTTTCGTGACCTTGTATGGTAATCCCACGGGCTTGTCTCCTTATTTGGGCATCGCGCCGACGGCACGCCCCTCGTGGCGAGCCACGGGCTTGTTTCCTTATTTGGGCATGGGGCTGAACAGCCCCGCCCTTCTTGGCGCGCCCTGGGCTTGCCTCTCCCTGGCGACCCCGCCCCTCCTGTTCAAACAGAGCACGGAGCACATTTTCACTATAGCAGCGAATTGAGAGGGTGTGCACCCCATGCTTGTGAACTGCTTTACCCACAGATGGAGAGTTTGGCTGGGAAATGGAATTATTGAAGGGGAGCTATTCTCTATTGATTCGGTGCAATGGAGTGTCATTCTAATGGAAGACAAGGCCTTACTCTAAAACACATAATAAGATATAAGCTATCGAACAGGGGTATTCTATGATTGGCTGACGTGTTTGCTTTATGGACTAATTATGGGACGCCCTTTGACCTTTACACACTGGAGCAAGGAGGCTCAGAATAAAGCAATAATAATAATACACACAATAAAAAAAAAACACAATCCTCATATCCGCAACACTGCACCCTCCTCCTCTTAGGCACGGCCCGGGCCTACAACTTTTATTTAGTGTGACATGCAGGTGTAGTTCCCTCTACTTTTAACCTGACCCTGAGTCGACAGTTTTAAAACATAGATAAATATGTCCCGCTGCTCCATTGCACCCTGCCGAACAGACTCACGCCCACAGCTAACCGAATTGCGGAATGGTCTTCAAACAACACACTGACGGTGGGGAGCATTATTTACAATGACGCTACTTTTATTCACAAAACTAACCCAGGACCTGTGATTGTTCTTTCTGGGGGGGAGACAGTCTGCTCTGCATCGACGCACCATTAAAGCACCCAAAACGCACCAATACACCCTCAAGCACCAATCGGTGCAGTCACCACAGTTCATCAATAAAAATAAACCAACAACCCCTAACCCTGCAGGTGGTCTCTTGCTCTTCGGCTCCCTCTGCTGGTTATTATTATTTCTTCCAGTTGTTGTCTTTTTCTTTTGCTGGCGGCCTATTTGCAATAAAATGCACCTAACGTGTCCGTTTTTATTTTCTTTATTTATGGCCCACAGGGCCGACTACGTGTGGTTCACCTGTGGGGCATCGGTGCCCTGTGGCCAAGGTCCGCCAGCAAGATTTCGGGCCCTCATGGCCGGTTCCAGCAGAGGGGCCATGCCCCAAACCATGGGGTCCATAAGTGGTGCTCGGCCACAGACATGTGGTCCATCGATGCAGACAGCTGGTTCTGGGAGTTCCGGGCGCACAATGGCGGACTCACGCACGCTCCCCTCGGCGCCCAATGGCGCACAGGTCATGTGGGAGACAAAAGGGGGAAGACAAATGAGCGAGGGGTAAGGTCACAAGGGTACACATCAAACAAGGCAATGCAAGGCGAAATGCGTACGGAGGGCGAAGTGAGAAAGCTCGTCCCTACCGTACGTCACCCCCCCTGTCACATACACTACCCTTGCCCTTACCCCATATGTACAAAAATATACACATTTACAAATTCGTCGCTACTGTCACGTCTCCCCATATTTCCCTTATCAAATTCGTCACCACAATCCCTCTATCCAAAATTTGCCATCACCAATTCATCATCAATCCTCATAAGGAGGAAGAGATGGAACATCAAGCACAATATCACACCCACGTCATGATGCGTCTCACAATCCAAAACATTTGCACATAAAAATAATTAAACATGGCATGGTGTGGAGGTACGTCATCTCAGGTGAGTGGATGCAGATTGTGCGAGGAGATTTTCATCCTAACTACTTTCTAAATGACTTTAACACACTTTACACTACCCGGGGTCTTTCCCTGCCAATCCATTGGCCACCTTACACTATGGGTTCTAAAAACCAATTCCCATTGACCAAACTGTGGTGCTTCTCAATTTGGGGTCTCACTCCCCCGATTCATCTCCCGGTGCCCTTGCACAATTTCTGGGCTGGGGCGTGTAGCTCTCCCAGCAGGTCTACCCACCTGCACACCTCCACCACTGTAGTTGCCACCCGAGCTTACCTAGCTCCTCACCCTAACCTAACTAACTGGGGAAGGCCCCTCCTGGCTCTTTCACCCCACTCGGTGCCCTCTGGCACTGGGCTACCCGGGTCCGTCCTCCGGATCCTCGGGCCCCATCCACAACAACTCTACCGGCTCCCAGAGCCCACCTGCGGCCTCACCTGGCCGACATCCTCACAGTGGTGGAGTGCCCAAACCAACTACACACACTAACAGGCTACACGCCCAGCCATTTCCACAACACTAATGCACCCATCCAATCACCATTCTTCCACCCACACCACAGATGCCAATATCCAACCACAATTTACCTGTTCCCTCTACCTAACGCTTACACTACCCGCCCCGGGTATTCGTGATGGAGGTCCATCCTTCCCCCATTCACACCTCCGCAACATCCACTCCACTCCACAATTTCCACCATACTCACTCCACGACCATCCATTCCAATACTCCAGATATTCCACACTCCATGTATTCCACACTCCATGTATTCCACACACCTGTTGGTGCACACCTGTGCACTCACACCTGGTGCCACCTGCACCCTCCTTCCTTCCTGGACCATTTGGTCAGCACAACACCCATCACCTTCACTCACTCATACACTGCTCCACACACCTGTTCAGTTGCACACCTGTGCAATCACACCTGGTGCCACCTGCACCCTCCTCCTCTCCTGGACCATTTGGTCAACACAACGCACAATCACCTTCTCTCACTCAAACACTGCTCCATACACCTGTTCAATTGCACACCTGTGCAATCACACCTGTTCTTCACACACTTTTCACAATACACTTCTGAATTCACCTCCAACACTCACACGGCATCATCTAAACTACCTGTTGCCCTGCTAACTTAGTGCTCCCCGTCTTCCCTTTAAACTAAGCACATACCACGTCATTATCATCCACACTAATCTACCTGCGTCCCCAGCTACAGGTATCATTGTCACTAACTAATCTTAACGTTACCTAATGTCAATCTCTAGGGCCCTCCACACGATATATCCTAACCCTCCCGGGCTAGTTTTCACTGCCATCAACCCCATAACTAGTGCTCCTTTGCCCCCCTCTGTGAGGGATGGTGGATTGGCCATCCCATTACATGGGGCATCTCCTACTACCAATTTGGCTCGTCCAATTTCCAACCAATCAAAAATTTCCAATTACTGCCAATTCCATTCACTTTTCTAAATTTCGGATCAAATCACTATCACTATCATCATCATCACAGTCCGCTATATCCTAGCCTCGGTGCGTCATGACATCATTAATCTCGGCTTCGCAAAGCCGAGCAATGAATTCAGGTGGTTTGGTCACCTGCAGGTTGAATCCGTCCGGCTTTCGGTTCAAGGGAGGTGGTTTGGTCGGGCCGAGATTCCACGCACCATCTCGGCGCGGCACCTTGCGGTCCCGGGCCCGATGGCTCAATCTCCCCCGGTCAGAACCCCGTCCCCGCCAGGGGGCACCGTTCCGCTTCCTCCCACTCGCCCTTGAACCGGACCGGTCGCCTCGCCCGCCAAGGCCCGGACTCGACCGTGCGGGGCGGGGCCAAGCCCGAATCGGCAACGACGCTTCGAAGAGAAACGACGCAGCTTCGATCCGCGCCGGGCCTCGCATCCAACAAAGCACACCGCGCCCCGAGTGCTCGCATCGGCTATCCGTCGCCCTAACCGCTAACCCGGTTACCGTCGATGCTTCACCTGCATGCTCACACGCATACGCTACCCCTTTCACACTCCCAAAACCCGGCGTTCCAACGCCGTCCGTACATTCCACCAACGCTCTCCCTGTTACACACCACACCTCTCGCGCACACTCTTGCGCACACCTCGGTCCACACCTCTCCTCCGTTACGTCCTCCGTTACGTCCTCCGTAACACTCACCATGGGCGTGCACTCTGGCATCCACCCACTAACGCGCTCACATGGGCTCTCCCAGTCCCACACTCGCGCTACTACCAATTCAGGTGTGCTTTCTCGCACACGTTCCACCACCACCTTACTCTCCGTGTCACACTCACCCTCGCACGTACACTCCGTATTGCTCTCACTCCCTGTGTCACACTCCGTACACACCGACGTGCATTCTCGTTCGCACTCGGTTTCACTCCCGCACTTTATAACACACCCACTCGCCGACGCACACTTTTTCCTCCCACGCGTGCCATTTCCACTCACACGGGACCCTTCACCAACGCCCGGATGCTTCCTCGATCCCAAGCGCGCGAAAATTCTTTTGTCGCCAAACATCCTCTTACAAAATCTCCCCGCACAATACACAGCACGTCTCACCTTCGGGGTTCTTCTTCCTCCCTGCACCAAAACCTGCAAACTCTTTATTTGGTTAGTGAGCACATATTTATGAGTTGAGCACCGACCTTGTACATATTCCATCACCTCCTCCTGCCGCGAGTGGTTTTCTAAGTCCCCGGTCTCTTCAATTTCAATGCCCACTTCCACTTTTTCTTTACTCACCTCGACGACCGTTGGCTTTAATAAAATTCCCTCTACCTCATCGGTCGCCGGCTTTTCCAAACCCCGTGTCGCGATTTCTACCCCCGTCATTGTACCCGCGCTTTCCTCCGCTTCGCTCAACCAGCGCTTCTCGACCCGCGTTACCTCCTCGTGCACCCCTGGGCCTTCTCGCCCACCATGCGATCCATGGTCTCCCCACATCTTTGCATGCGGTCACCCATTCTGTTCGCAATTTTGCCGATTCGCTCCATTTTGCTTCCTAGCCTCTCAAATTTTTTTTCTAATCCCTCACCGGTACCCCTCGCTTCGTCCCTCATTACCCCCAATTGCTCACTCTGAGCCCTCGCTTCATCCCTCATTTTGTCCATAAGGGCCCCCATCATTCTGCTTTCCATTTTCTCACTATCAGCCCTCCTTCTGTCTTCCATTTGTTCCATACTGTCGTTTTTTTCTGCATTTCCACCATGAATTGGGCCATGAAGGCTTGCATTTGGACCGCGCTCATTGGTTCCGCGGCCATGGCCCCCTCAACCACGTGCGCGAGAGCGCCATTTTGTGCGCCTGATACCCCCTCAACCACACCTTCTTTACTCTCCTCCACCCTTTCCTCCACATACATTTCCCCGAGGTCCTGGGTCGATTCTACCCCGTCTATCTGTATCTCTCCCACCGGCATCCCGTCGCCTTGACCAGCCATGGCGCGATTTCAAAATTCGGGTTTTGCTTTACAACACAAATTTCCAGCAGATCGTAATTTTGAGCGCGTTAAGCACGCTTCGGGTCCGTATCTCACTCCCCGACACCAATTTGTTACGGTACGCGGTTAAGGATGTTATATTTGCCGAGCGGAGGCTCCGCGACCGAACAGTTGTTCCCCGACAAAACCCGATTCACCCAGACGTTGGCCGTATCGCGCCACAGCTACTCAATCGGGAAAAGACTAAGACGACGAATGCAAAGAGGAAGAAGAAGAAGAAGACGTACAGAAGAGTAACGGGGTTTATTATTATTTACACACATAAGCAAAAAGAGCAGTCACGTTTATTTACAGGGGACATGAGACGCAGGTGACACAGTGAAAATTACTAGCTTATACAGACTTAGTTACTACCCAGGACAGCACGAACAAAACAAACTCACGTAGGCAAAATGGGGAACTTGCAGGCAGGAATGGCTGGAAAGGATGAGCAGGTGGGATCACCGGGCACAGCAAGCAGGTCCACTCCAGGCGGGAAGCGGGGAGCCGGCAGCTCCTTGTAATCCGCTTTACAGCGCACACCGTCAGGGCTTCACGCGGCTGGTTGAAACGGGGCTGCACTCCTCTGTTGTATCTCTCGTGTAGCTTGTTTCGTAAAAGCTCCTCGGCTTTCTCTTGGACCCTTTCTTTTGTCGTGTCCCTCTCCACGCAGCTCAGCTCGTATTTTTCTTCCCTCTCACTTCCCTTCCAGCGCGGGTCTCTCCACGCAGCTCAGCTCAGCCTTTCTCTCACTTCTCTCCAGCTCGGGTCTCTCTCGCCCTTTCTTTCACTTTTTCTTTTTAGCGCGGGACTGACACGCCCTCCACGGTTTCGGTACCGCCCTCTCCCCCGTGCTCTGTTTCGTGACCTTGTATGGTAATCCCACGGGCTTGTCTCCTTATTTGGGCATCGCGCCGACGGCACGCCCCTCGTGGTGAGCCACGGGCTTGTTTCCTTATTTGGGCATGGGGCTGCACAGCCCCGCCCATCTTGGCGCGCCCTGGGCTTGCCTCTCCCTGGCGACCCCGCCCCTCCTGTTCAAACAGAGCACGGAGCACATTTTCACTATAGCAGCGAATTGAGAGGGCGTGCACCCCATGCTTGTGAACTGCTTTACCCACAGATGGAGAGTTTGGCTGGGAAATGGAATTATTGAAGGGGAGCTATTCTCTATTGATTCGGTGCAATGGAGTGTCATTCTAATGGAAGACAAGGCCTTACTCTAAAACACATAATAAGATATAAGCTATCGAACAGGGGTATTCTATGATTGGCTGACGTGTTTGCTTTATGGACTAATTATGGGACGCCCTTTGACCTTTACACACTGGAGCAAGGAGGCTCAGAATAAAGCAATAATAATAATACACACAATAAAAAAAAAACACAATCCTCATATCCGCAAAAACAAATATATATATATATATATATATACACTAGCCGAATGCTCCCGGCGTTGCCCAGGTTCTTTTTGAATGAATTTACTACTATAATTCAGCTTTTACCCCGCGGCCATAGAAGATTGACGACGATAATTCAGCTCAGCTTTTTAATGTAAAATGGGCCTAGCCCGGCCGAGGCGGTCGAAGGCCGGCCTCACCACCTGACCTATAACCTTCCCGGGGCCCGTCCCGACATTTTTTGTTTTTGAGGTTTCCTCCTATCTTTCACCGTACAGGAGATTAGCGCATGCAGACAAACAAACAAACAAACAAACAAACACAAACTTTCTTTCATCTATCTATAATTCCAGCAATCTCTGTGTGTCTGTCTGTGTGTCTGTGTGTCTGTGACCGCTGTTTCTCGACAACCACGGGTCCGATATACTTGAAACTTGCCAGGTATATTGCTGGGGACCCGAGGATGTGCCTTTTCAAGGTTTGTAATTAATCGGACAAGTACCTACCGAGCTATGTCCAAAAAACGCTTCAACCAATCAGAGAGCAGCGAGCTATCACGTGTGCCGAACCGTTAATGCAATGCAAGCGTTAATGCGTTAATGCAAGGCTTTTCTTTTTTTCCCTCTTCTCTTTCTACTTTTCCTTGCGATTAAATTGCAAACAGCCAAAATACGTTGGCGCTAATTGAATAATTGGCCATTAACACTAAAATAATCGTAACTGCGATATGCCAACTTCCGGACAGTGCAGCCTTCCATGTTGTTGTTGTTTGCAGCAGCTGTTTGCAGCAAGGCAAGGCTTTTCTTTTTTTCCCTCTTCTCTTTCTACTTTTCCTTGCGATTAAATTGCAAAAAGCCAAAATACGTTGGCGATAATTGAATAAATGGGCATTAATAGATAGATAGATAGATATGCGATATGCGAACTTCCGGACAGTGTGCGCGTTACGAGCTGACCGCCATTACGGTACGTAATTCGATTTCTTATGCGCATTATTTCTCCCAATTCAGTCAGAGCGAAGGGCGGAAGCGAAGAGCGTTGTTATTTTTTGTTTACGGGCGTACGGGCGGGGTAGAGCGTACGGGTAGCGTTTTTTGTTTTTTTTGGCAAGGAACGGGCACCCACGTACGGGCAATGCCCTAGTATATATAAATGGCAGATATAAATATACATATACATATACATACATACATACATACATACATACATATATATATATAATTTATATATATATATATATATATATAAATATATATATATATATATGCATATATAGTATATAATTTATTTTTTTGAGAATAGTTCTGTGTAAAGTCGATCTCAGCCATGAAGGGGAGTCACATTCTGAATCTCACATCGATTCATGCAAATTCATGAGATTTTGTAACAGGGCCTCTTTTCGATGTAATAAGTGTAGTGAAATCGTATTCGTACTGAACCCGGGGGTGATGCTCGCTGCTCGTTGACACCGCTAGGGGCGTGACTATAAGACCCGCTGCTGCGGACGGTGCTCCGAGACTTCTCCTGTGACACGTTACATCTGGTAGACTCGCTAACGGTACGCCAGCATAGAATATCCAGCTTGCTTGCATTGAATGTTATGAATGGTCCCATGTGATGCCACATCGTATACTTATTGTATTTCCTGCATTACAGGATGATGTCATCTATCTATAATTCCAGTAATCTCTGTGTGTATGTATGTATGTATGTATGTATGTATGTATGTCTGTGACCGCTGTTTCTCGACAACCACGGGTCCGATATACTTTAAACTTGCCAGGTATATTGCTGGGGACCCGAGGATGTGCCTTTTCAAGGTTTCATATTAATCGGACAAGTAGTTACCGAGCTATGTCCAAAAAACGATTCAACCAATCAGAGAGCAGCGAGCTATCACGTGTGCCGAACGTGGCGAACAGACTCTGCCTCGGACGGCACATTTGAGAGCGTATTCATTTATTTCACGTTGGCAAACTATGTTGCCGCTATGTTGGCGTTAAACGATGTTTTAAAACTAATTAAAACTAATTTGCGATTCTTTCGCTTTCCTGCGCGTTTGTGCATGCTATGGCGATTTCTTTACCAAACTCCGCAAGCCGTTCGCTTTGGACCAAACCATTTCATGTAAATAGAGGGGGGGGGGGGGATTGTCACCGTACTCGCAAGCCGTTCGCTTTGGACCAAACCATTTCATGTAAATAGAGGGGGGGGGATATAATTTTAGATATAGATATAGTACGGGCATGCCCTAGTGATCTAAATGGAATTAAACCACCAGTTGGACTAAAGTTGTGTGGACCTGATTGGTTTTCCACAACACTTAATTCCATTTATATCTACCGACATGGCTGGCAACAAGACGCTGGCGGTTGCCGTATTTTGCGCCGACCCGCAAGCCCCGGATGGTGGCTTGCAACTGAAGCACTGGCTCAGAACATTGGAGAATCATTTCGACGAACCTGAGACCGCGCCGACGGCTGCCGCGAAGCTAGCAACGCTTCATTCAAAAATCGACTACAAGGTGTACAATTCCATCACTCAATTCGCGACGTATGACCTCTCGATCGTGGAGCTCAAACGGCTGTACATAAAGGAAAAAAGCCCGGTGTATGCACGATATTTGCTGCTAACGCGACGTCAGCAACCCAACGAGGCGATGGACCACTATGCCCAGGAGCTCCGGCAGCTCTTGCTGGACAGCATCAAGGAGCCACGGACTCCCGCGCAGGCTCAGGATGATCTTCTTTTAGATGCCTTCATTGCAGGGGTCTCCTCCCAGGAACTAAGGCTCAAGCTCTTAGAGAAGACCGACCTGACCTTCGCTACGGCACTCGAGCAAGGGAAAGTATACACCGAAGCGCGGATGCAATCGAACACCTATGATCGCACGCGCCTCTTGGCGGGCACTACACTACACGCCCGGCCGGAGAGTGCTACCGCCGAGGACGCGGACCTGCTCGCAGAACTCCGGGATGCTCCAGAGGAAGACCCAGTCCTGACGGCTGCCGCTACGACCAGACCCAAGGCCTTACGCGGGGCCGCATGCTTTTTCTGTGGGGGGCCACGCCATGCCCGGCCCGTGTGTCCGGCACGAGACGCTATATGCCATTTGTGCTCGCAAAAGGGACATTACGCGAAAGTGTGCAGGAAAACGGCACGCGGCTCGCGGCTCATTGAATCGCGCGGTCGCGGTCGCGCGGTCGCGGCGACCTTGAATGGGCTCATTGCGGAGCCTGCGAGCCGAGCCCGAAACCCGGCGCCTTACCCGTCTTCGAAGGGGAGGGCCCCTCTCTGCGGGCCCCTGGGCGCTCAGACGTCCTTGGCGGGCGTCACCGGACAGCCACCACAGTCTCATCCTCAATCGGGCACGAAGTACGTGTCCTTGACCAAACTCCGGGCCACGCAAGGGGCTTTGAAGCCTCGCCAAGCCCCAGCGGAACGTTCTCCTCGTGTCGTCCACGAGCTAACGGTGGCCCTCACCCCGGAAAAGGTGATTTCGAATACTACGGAGGCCTTTTGCTGCCAAAAGTGTCAAAAGGCGTTTTCAAATACTACGGAGGCCTTTTCCCATCAGAATTGTCAGATTTTGAATCGGAAACACCGGAATGCTTGGGAAAGCCCTCTGATGGCATTAATGGATTCCCCATGGACAACGCATACTCCGGCCACGACCGCAAAACTGCTGCTGGCATAGGATCCACCCGCGAGGCTTGTCCGACCCATTCGGGGGGTTCAGTCCCACTCCCAGCAGCCTCGTCTGGCCTGGCTCAAGCCCTTATTCCCCTCATGGTCGAAGGCCATTGTGTTCGGGCCTTGGTGGATACAGGGTCTACGGATAGTTTTATCGACCAGCGACTTGTGCTCAGGCATGGATGGCGGATCTGGAGGTCTACGAGACGGATCTTCATGGCTTCCCAGGGGCTTCGACTCAGCACGAAGGGGGAATGCCGATTGAAACTCGTGCTAAAGGGACGGGTTTTTCCTGATGTACACCTTATGGTTTTACCCGCTTTATGTGCTGATATTCTGTTAGGACACGATTTTCTTAAGCTGCATGGATGTCTGGTAATGGAGTTTGGTGGGCCTGACACGCTTGTTGTGGGGGCGGACGACGCGCTTGCGGTGTGCGCCCTAGCGCAAATGGACATCCAGCCGCTTTCGCTGTTCCCCAATCTAACCTCCAACTGCACCCCTGTCGCGGTGAAATCACGGCGCTACTCTCGCGCAGACATGCAATTCATTGCGGACGAAACGGCTCAGCTCTTGAAAGACAGCATCATAGAACCTAGCAGGTCGCCGTGGCACGCCCAGGTCTTGGTGGTGCGCAGCGAGGCCCACCGCAGACGCATGGTAATCGACTATTCCCAAACGATTAACCGCTTTACACAGCTGGATGCCTACCCCCTTCCGGGGATGGACGCGCTGGTGCGACAGGTGTCCCAGTATTCGGTCTATAGCACTCTCGATCTCCGTAGTGCGTACCACCAGATCCCTATCTCTAGGGCGGAACCTAGCAGGTCGCCGTGGCGCACCCAGGTCTTGGTGGTGCGCAGCGAGGCCCACTGCAGACGCATGGTAATCGACTATTCCCAAACGATTAACCGCTTTACACAGCTGGATGCCTACCCCCTTCCGGGGATGGACGCGCTGGTGCAACAGGTGTCCCAGTATTCGGTCTATAGCACTCTCGATCTCCGTAGTGCGTACCACCAGATCCCTATCTCTAGGGCGGATCGTATCTATACCGCTTTTGAGTCGGGGCAGCGGTTGTACCAATTTACGCGATTGCCTTTTGGGGTAACGAACGGGGTCGCTTGTTTCCAGAGGGCCATGGATGACCTCATTGCGCAGGAGCTCTTAACCGATGTTTTCGTCTACCTCGATAATCTTACGGTTTGTGGATATGACCAAGGGCACCATGATGCTAATCTGAAGCGCTTCCTTGAGGTCGCGCAGAGGTATCACTTAACTATGAACGAGGATAAGTGCCAATACTCCCTACGCACGATAGATCTTCTGGGGTACACCGTGACCCATGGCTCTGTCGCTCCGGATAAGGAGCGTCTGCGACCTTTGCTCGACATGGCCCCTCCCTGTGATCGGGCGTCCCTGAAGCGCGCCCTCAGGCTATTCGCCCATTACTCCAAATGGGTGCAAAGTTTCTCCGCGAAACTTCGCCCCCTCGTGGCCTGCGACACCTTCCCACTGAGTCCGGCCGCATTGGCGGCCTTTGAAGGCCTTAAGGCCGACATCGCCCGAGCCGCCGTGGCGACAATCGATGAGAGCGGCTCTTTCGTCCTCGAAAGTGATGCCTCGGATCAGGCCATCGCGGCGACCCTCTCCCAAAGGGGGCGTCCCGTGGCTTTCTTTTCACGGACTCTTACCACCGCTGAGCGGAGACACTCGTCCGTCGAAAAGGAAGCGTATGCGATCGTCGAGTCCATTCGGCGATGGCGCCCGTACTTACTCGGGCAGTGCTTCCAAATCATCACGGACCAGCAAAGCGTTGTGTTCATGTACGACACCTTACACGCCCAGCGCATTAAGAATGAGAAAATCACTCGCTGGCGTATCGAACTCGCCGACTTCTGTTACACCATCAAATATTGCCCGGGGAAGGATAACCGGGCCGCCGATGCCTTATCACGACCGGCTACATGCGTGGGTATCACCTCTTTGGAGGGCCTACGGGTGCTGCATGCCACTGCGGGCCATCCCGGCGTAACGCGTTTCGCTCATTTTGTGCGGCGTGGCAATCTCCCATACTCGATTGACGATATCCGCCGTATCTGTCGCGACTGCGCTATCTGCGCGGAAATCAAACCGCGTTTCTATAACCCTCCCATTGGGACTCTGGTTAAGGCTACGCGACCGTGGGAACGCTTGGCGATGGATTTCAAGGGCCCATTGCCGGTGTCGAGCGGCTCTCGCTATCTGCTCACTATCGTCGATGAGTACTCGCGATTCCCTTTTGTTTATACGTGTGCGGACATGACTGCTGCCACGGTGATGCGATGCTTACAGAACTTGTTCTCAATGTTCGGGTACCCGGCCTATGTCCATATCGACCGGGGTGCGGTCTTCTTGTCTCAGGAGGTGCGCGGCTATCTGCTCCAAAATAACATTGCTTCTAGTTACACCACGCCGTACAGACCCCAGGCTAATGGGCAGATCGAACGCTTCAACGGGATTATCTGGAGGGCCGTCATGCTCAACCTCCGGACCCTCGGCCGGGGCCTCGATAAATGGGCTTGGTCGCTACCTGCGGCGTTGAACTCGATCAGGGCTCTCCTGTGTACGGCAACCAACCAAACTCCCCACGAGCGACTTTTCCACCACCCCAGGAGCACGGGGTGTATACGGTCTTTGCCCAGTTGGCTCGCTGGGCCCGGGCCGGCCTCCCTAGTGGACAAAGTGCAGATTCTCCAGGCTAATCCTGAGCATGCTCGTGTGATGACGACTGATGGCCGTGAGACTACTGTCTCCGTCCGTCACCTTGCCCCTTGCGGGGTCGCCGACCTGAGTAGGGAATCGGACGGACCGACCGAACCCATCTATGAGACTATGGCCTCTCCCGACGCTCCCATCGCCGAAAGTCTACCGACTCTCCCCTCGCCGGGTCTACCTGGGCCCGACGACTTGGAGTTACCCCCTTCGTCACCCGACCCTGATGGCGCCTCCGACGCCGGGGACACAGGGATACGTGATACCGTACCCGGGGAATTTCGGACGCGTGCTGGCAGAGAAATTCGCCGCCCGGCCCGATACGGTTGGGTCGACTGACGTTCCGTACCCTGTTCGTGCTGACGCTCGCTCGCTTCTAGCCGCACCGCCGTATAATTCTGACGGGGGGGGGGGGGGGGGGGAGAATGTAGTGAAATCGTATTCGTACTGAACCCGGGGGTGATGCTCACTGCTCGTTGACACCGCTAGGGGCGTGACTATAAGACCCGCTGCTGCGGACGGTGCTCCGAGACTTCTCCTGTGACACGTTACATCTGGTAGACTCGCTAACGGTACGCCAGCATAGAATATCCAGCTTGCTTGCATTGAATGTTATGAATGGTCCCATGTGATGCCACATCGTATACTTATTGTATTTCCTGCATTACAGGATGATGTCATGATCTAAATGGAATTAAACCACCAGTTGGACTAAAGTTGTGTGGACCTGATTGGTTTTCCACAACAATAAGAACCAAATAAATCTTCCCTCGTAACACGCTAATTACTGAACATGTTCTGCATCAATGTGAGGCAGAACCCTGGTGTTCGTGACACACATCCATCAACGGCGCTGATGGAGACAGCCCACTGCAAAATGATTATTCCCTTCTCTCTCATCCTGGGGTAGGAGCCATGCCCCGAGAAAATGAGAACACAGCACTGTATATCTATCCTTAAATTCAGACACACACACACACACACACACACACACACACACACACACACACACACACACACACACACACACACACACACACACACACATAAATACATACATATGCATATACATGTACATATACATGTACATATCCAAGAAACCTGACATATTCGCCGTCACTGCCTGAGTACTCTGGTGTGTAGACAAGAATATTTGAGGAGATACCTTAATCCAGGTATCCCGAGAAGTACCTTTTCCCACCTGCCCTTGCAGATGACTTCAGTGACTCCTTATCTGAAACAAACACTTAATACAGGGTAGAAAGTTCGAAAACCAAATGTAAATATAGATGGCAGCTGGACCTTAATCAAACCTAAGGACTCCTCCCCCACAAACATGGATGTATTTGCAAATCGATATTTATATATTTGATTTATTTTATTTGTATATAAAAATAATAAAACCAAGCTACAGTATCATCTTGCGTCTTGTGGCATCTTTATAGCCTTTTCCTTGTTTGACTCTCATTTATTCAGGCCACATCGACAAGAACAAGCTGATCCTTAATTAAACATTGGCTTGAACTCTTCACCATGGCAACAGCAAACTTCAAAGTGCATTACTCGCACAGGGAAGTTGAACAAACGAGCCTGGTAATGTAATGTGGTTTTTATGCTTTGCTGCCATTGCCAAGCACTGAAGAAAAAAATTGCACGTGTACGTATTACAGGCTGAAATGTGGATAAAGATACCGGACATTGTAGATTATAGCAAAGGCTGGCAGACAGGACCTCGGCTTAATAATGTTCCATCTGATGTATGATGCACTCACTGATTCAACGCCATACCTGTGAATCACCAGGATGATAATTTATAGTTCGACAACTACACAGCATAATCCCACCCAGTTCCCTCCAGCATAATAAATAATTCCATTCACTTTTGAACTTGTCTACGGTCCATGACGACCTTTTACCTACAGTCGTAGCCAAAAATATTGGCACCCTTGCACTTTTTTCAAATAACTCACAATTTTTTCAAAATATCTTACTATAATTCACCAAATGTCCGTCTGTCCGTTCGAAGGTACCGCAAAAACGGCTCAACCGATCACAACGATATTTTGGGTGGGTATTCCTGGGATGCCCTGGAGTAAAATAGGCTATATTGTTTTTCCAATTTTTCCAATTTTCCAGTTTTTCCAAACACGATGGAATAATATTTATCGATATGAACAGTGATGTGGCTTTTGTTGAAATTCTACAAATACTGTTTATTCTACGTACCAGGAGAGAGTGGATCGATTCCTGACGAACTCTTCTTATATAAACGTGCGGCTCCGAAGTAACATGGCAGCGTGTGCAAAGCGACTGAGAAACAGGTGTAGTGGCCGCTTCCATGTTACAGATTCGGCACGCACTCTTCACACATAAACATGCCACTGAGAAAGACGTGTAGCGGCCGCTTCCGTTTTGCAGAATTCAATCTTTTTTCAAAGTGGGTGCCATGTACTGTTTAGATTTTGATGATTTGCGTGTGATATGATTCAACGGATGTTTATATGAAAAGTTTAAAATAAAAAGGCCTTCAATTTCTGACATTTTGCCTTTTCATTTGGGCCTCCCAATTGAAGCCCCGCCCATAGGGTGGGTACCGTTGTTAGTAAGTTGAAATTGACAAAAGTATTTGGTCTCCACAATTCTTTATTTCACTATTAATATTACAGAACCTTTGTTTTTGATTCAGAACTTAGTATATCGTTTTAAATCAGAAAATAAAAAGAAATGGCATTGACAAAATTATTGACACCCTAGACTTAATATTTGGTAGCAAACACAGCCTTTGACAAAATAACTGCAGTCAAGCACTTCCTATAGCCATGAATGAGCTTTCCCACACCTCTCTAATGGCAGTTTGTCCCACTCTTCCTGTGCAAACTGCTCCAGTTTTTCCAGATTTAAAGGTGCCTTCTCCCAACTTTTGTTTTCAGATCTCCCCACAGGTGTTCAATGGGATTTAGATCTGAACTCATTGCTGGCCACTTCAGAACAGTCCAGCGTTTTGTCTTGAACCATTCCTGGGTGCTTTTTGAAGTGTATTTGGGGTTATTGTCCAGCTGCAAGACCCATGACCTTCAACGGATACCCAGCTTTCTGACAATGGGTTGAATATTGCGCTTCAAAATGCCTTGGTAATCTCCTGATTTCATGATGCCACGTACACATTCAAGGCACCCAGTGCCAGAGGCAGCACAGCATCCCCAAAACATCACTGAACCTCCATGTTTGACTGCAGGGAAGGTGTTACTTTCTTTGAAGGCTTAATTTTTGTTTTCTGTAAACATAGAGATGATGTGCTTTACCAAAAGCTCTGATTTAGTCTCATCTGTCCACAGGACATTCTCCCAGAAGGATTTAGGTTTGTTCAGGTGTGTTTTGGCCAAATCCAGATGGGCTTTCTTACGTCTCTCTCTCTCTCTCAGCAGTGGGGTCCTCCATCGAACCCCCTTTCATTGAGTTGGCGACGGATGGTGCGAGTTGAAACTGTCGTACCTTGTGTCTGAAGGTCAGCTTGAATCTGTTTGACAGTTGATTGAGGTGCTTTCTCCACCATTCAACCAATCCTTCGCTGCAATCTTTAATCAAGTTTTCTCTTGCGACCACGTCCAGGGAGGTTGGCTACAGTGCCATGGGCCTTAAACTTCCTGATAACATTGCGTACAGTGGACACAGGAACATCAAGGTCTCTGGAGATGGACTTGTAGCCTTGCGATCGTCCATGCTTGGCTACAATCTTGTGTTTGACCTCCTCAGACAATTCTCCATGCTCATTGCGGTACACACAGTGACACAAAACAGCAGAATGACTCCTTTTCTCTGTTCAAACTGGTTGAATGAGTGATTTTTATATTGCAGGCACCTGCAACTCACCATAGGTGAGTTAAATTCCAAAGTAAAGGAGAATCACCTGCTTGAAATCTAATTATTTCTAACAACTTCGAAAAGGTGCCAACAATATTGTCCAGGCCATTTTAGGATTTCTGTGTGGAATAAGGTGAGATTTAGTAACTTTTACAGCTTTTTTGGTTTTGTTCCACTGCAAACCAAAGAAATACATTTGTGGATACCAAAAGATTTTTTAATTTCAACAATTTTCTGGAAGAAATGGTGCATTATTAAAAAAAAAAAAAAAAAAAGGGTGCCAATATTTGTATCCACGACTACAGTGCATTCAGAAAGTATTCAGACCCCTTCACTTTTTTCACATTTTGTTATGCTGCAGCCTTATGCTGAAATCGTTTAAATTAAATTTTTCCCTCATCAATCTACACTCAATACCCCATAATCACAAAGAGAAAACAGGCTTTTAGAAAGTTTTGCAAATTTATTAAAAAGAAAAAACTGAAATATCACATCGACATAAGTATTCAGACCCTTTGCTATGACACTTGAAATTTAGCTCAGGTGCCTCCCATTTCTCTTGATCATCTTTGAGATGTTTCGACACCTTGATTGGAGTCCTCAATTGATTGGACATGATTTGGAAAGACACACACCTGTCTATATAAGGTCTCACAGCTGACAATGCATATCACAGCAAAAACCAAGCAATGAGGTCGAAGGAACTGCCTGCAGAGCTCAGCGACAGGATTGTGTCGAGGCACAGATCTGAGGAAGCCTACAAAAAAAATTCTGCTGCATTGAAGGTTCCCAAGAGCACAGTGGCCTCCATCATTCTTAAATGGAAGAAGTTTGGAACAACCAGGACTCTTCCTAGAGCTGGCCGCCCAGCCAAATTGGGCAATCGGGAAAGAAGGGCCTTGGTAAGAGAGGTGACCAAGAACCCGATGGTCACTCTGGCTAAGCTCCAGAGATCCTGTGTGGAGATGGGAGAAACTTCCAGAAGGACAAACATCACTGCAACACTCCACTGATCTGGGTTTGATGGCAGAGTGGCCAGACGGAAGCCTCTCCTCAGTGAAAGACACATGAAAGCCCGCTTGGAGTTTGCAAAAAAATCACCTAAAGGACTCTCAGACTGTGAGAAACAGGATTCTGTGATCTGATGAAACCAAGATTGAACTGTTTGGCTTCCGTCTGGCCACTCTGCAATAAAGCCCAGATCGGTGGAGTGTTGCAGTGATGTTTGTCCTTCTGGAAGTTTCTCCAATCTCCACACAGGATCTCTGGAGCTCAGCCAGAGTGACCAACGGGTTCTTGGTCACCTCTCTTACCAAGGCCCTGCTCCCCCGATTACTCAGTTTGGCCGGGCGGCCAGCTCTAGGAAGAGTCGCCCTGCAATGCACTTCACTCGCCCTGCACTGCTCTCTCTCCACCTCACCCCCAGGAATACCTCTGGCTACGGCATCCCCTTCGCTCCCACCTCTTGTTCATATGTGTGTTGTACCATCCACCAAACAGTGATGACTCCATCTACATCTCGCTGTCTGATAATATGGACCAACTTCTATCTACTCATCCCAACTCTCCCTTCCTCATATGTGGTGATTTCAATTGTCACCATGCAAGTTGGCTGGGAGTGGGTACCTCTCTCACCAGCCATGGCTCCCCAGCAAAGGACTTCTGCGACTCACTGGGACTGACACAATCTGTCAATTTCCCGACCCGGATCTCAGTCAAAGGAGCATCTTCTCTTCTGGACTTGGTTATGACTAACTTCCCTGAAAATGTCTGCTGCTCTTCTTCTGCTCCAATCGGATCATCTGATCATGTGCTTGTTAAAGTGGACATCTCTCTGACCATTCTCAGGGAGCCTTCTCAGCGTCGACGAGTCTGGCATTTCACTCAGGCCAACTGGCACGGTCTTCAAGCAGCCATCAATCATCTTGACTGGTCTCCCATCTCTACCACCTCTGACATCAACTCATCCTGGGAATTCTTCCAAAGTAAATTGCTCTCTCTCATGCACAGATTTATCCCATCTCGTCTTCAGTTGTCATACCCTTCCTCCCGTCCATGGTACACGGAATCTTGTGGTGAGGCTGTTGCCCAGAAACAACTTGCCTTCGTCTCCTGGAAAGCAAATCCAATGGAAGGAAATCTCATTTCCTTTCACAAAGCCCGAAACAAGTGTGTGTCCACCCTCAGGAGAGCCAGGAAACAATATCTCTCCGTTCTCAAGACCTAACTCTCTTATCTGTCTCCCTCTTCCAAATCCTGGTGGCATCTGGTCAAATCTGTTTCTGGTGTTTGTTCCCTCTCCATCCCCTCCCTTACCTCAAATGGCTACACAGCTGACTCCGCACGTGAAAAAGCTGAATGCCTCAACTCTGTGTTTGCCTCTAAATCTTGTGTCCCAAACCCATGCCTCTCTGTACCCACCGTACCCAGCTGCTCCTGGACTCTGTGTCCTTTCCTCCTGACAAGGTGGAAAAGTTTCTGTCAACCCTCGACTCTGATTCTGCAACTGGACCTGACGGCATCAGCCCACGGGTCCTAAAATCCTGTTCTTCCGCTCTTTAACTCCCTCTCTCTGTTCTCTTCACCCTCTCTTTTGCTCAAGGTCAACTCCCATCTGCTTGGAAATCAGCCAACATCACCGCTCTGCACAAAAAAGGTGCAAAAACAGATCCTAGCAACTACAGACCAATAATCCTTCTCCCAAGTATCAGCAAAGTCATGGAATCCATCATTGCTTCAGATATGAAATTTTTTTACTCTTCTCCAATGGCTTGATCTCTGATCATCAATTTGGTTTCAGACCAGGTCACTCTACTCTGGACATGCTGCTTCTGCGGTCTCAACAATGGATGGAGGTCCTCAATGCCAAACAGGAAATTAGAGCTGTCTCCCTCGACATATCACCTGCCTTCGATACGGTCTGGCACCCCGCTCTGCTCACCAAACTCTCCTCCTTTGGTATCCATGGAAATCTCCACGCATGGCTGGCGGACTTCCTCTTTAGTCGTAGTCAACGTGTGGCCCTGAATGGGTTTCTCTCATCTCCTCTTCCTGTTCAGGCTGGAGTTCCCCAAGGCAGTGTTCTGGACCCTGTGCTTTTTCTGGTATTCATCAATGATTTCTCTGACTCTCTTGAAAATCCTCTACATCTCTTTGCTGATGACTCCACTCTCTGCCGCTCCATTCCTCATCCCTCAGATCGGCAGTCTGCAGCCTCCTCACTCTCTGCAGACCTGGACAAAATCACTGACTGGGCAAACAAGTGGAACATGTCTTTCAATCCTGACAAATCTCACACTCTTACGATGTCTCTCCGAAAAGACCGACTGGACAACCCTCCCATCCACTTTCTGAATAATCCTCTCCAAGAAGTTCTGTCACTCAAGCTTTTGGGTCTCACTATCTGCCATGATCTTTCCTGGGAAAACCACATTTCAAATCTGGCCTCCAAAGCTAGTCGCCGACTGGGCATCCTCCATCGTGCGAAGTCCTTCCTTGGCACACCTGAGCTCCTCACCACATACAAGGCTTTCATCCGCAGGTCAATGGAATACTGTTCTCCCCTCTGGGCCGGTGCTCCTGCCTCACACCTAGCTCGGCTTCACGCTGTTGAAACCAAAGCGTTCAGAATCATTGGAATCTCCTGCGATGAAGCTACCTCCGAGGGCCTTTCACTTACTCACCGCAGGCAGGTTGGTGGTCTTTCTGTCTTCTACCGACTCCTCTCCGGCCTTGCCCCCCCAGCTCTCTCTGGGCTCTGTCCCCCAAATATTCCTAAAGGTCGCACAAGATCTGCCTGCAACCCTCTTATGGTTAAACTGCCAAAATCAAGACTCTCTGCTCACCTTCACTCTTTCATTCCTCTTTTCTCCCGCCTCTGGAACAAACTCCCCCACTCCCTTCAATCCCACTCCTCCCTCCAGGTCTTTAAAACAGCTGTTCACCACCATCTCTTATCTTCTCCCATCCAAAACCTTGATCTTTTCTACCCCCACTAATTTCACCCCAAATCCTCTTTTTTGAAAAACCAACTTATTTCCTGGAAGTCCTTGGTGTCCTTGTGTTTATACTTCTCCCACCCCCCCCCCCCCCCCCAACCCCTTCCCACACCGCCTCCCCCCAAGCCCTCTCCCTCCCACACATTCCCGATGTCCCTCACAAATGTTGTGTTTATGTGCTTCCCCTTCTCTCCCCATCTTGTCTACCGCCCCCCTTTTTATATACTTTGGTTCTTTTTCTGTTTGATTTGTTTGTGTGATAAATGTTAGCTTTCACGAGCCTCGATTATGTCTACAAAAAAAAAAAAAAAGTCCTGGTTGTTCCAAACTTCTTCCATTTAAGAATTATGGAGGCCACTGTGCTCTTGGGAACCTTCAATGCAGCAGAGATTTTTTTTGTAGGCTTCCCCAGATCTGTGCCTCGACACAATCCTGTCTCTGAGCTCTGCAGGTAGTTCCTTCGACCTCATGGCTTGGTTTTTGCTCTGATATGCATTGTCAGCTGTGAGACCTTATTTAGACAGGTGTGTGCCTTTCCAAATCATGTCCAATCAATTGAATTTACCACAGGTGGACTCCAATCAAGGTGAAGAAACATCTCAAAGATGATCAAGAGAAATGGGAGGCACCTGCGCTAAATTTCAAGTGTCATAGCAAAGGGTATGAATACTTATGTCAATGTGATATTTCAGTTTTTTCTTTTTAATAAATTTGCAAAACTTTCTAAAATCCTGTTTTCTCTTTGTCATTATGGGGTATTGAGTGTAGATTGATGAGGGAAAAAAAGAATTTAAACGATTTCAGCATGAGGCTGCAACATAACAAAATGTGAAAAAAGTGAAGGGGTCTGAATACTTTCTGAATGCACTGTATATATATATATATATATAGTTGTTGTATTATCTGCTTGGTTACGGGCCAAAATTTTTGTGGTTACTGAGAGGTCAACCCAGCTAACCCATTCCATATGGAATCCATCTTTGCTAATCATATCAATCTTTTCTTTTCCACAGCGGTTTCATTTCAAGATCATCATTTTGGTTTCAATCTCCTCGCCACCCACCTTTCACCTCTTTTCCTTGTGCAGAGACAAAGCAATGCTTTGAGTCAAAGGCATGAAGCCAGGGAGGTATCATTGGATATCTCTGAAATATTTATCACAGTTTGGCTTCTTGCCTTTCTTGTAAATCTGCGTTCTGACAATGTGAACCCACAGTTCGCCATTTCTGTGGATCGCTGATTTACTGGCCAATGAATACCAAGATGTGATGAATTAATGCCCCCCACTCATTCGGTTATCTTCTATTTTCTGATCTTCTGATTCGGCATACGAATGGTCCAGGTGAGTCAACTCTGCCGCCCCAACCAATTAAAAGTCCTAATCTGGCCAAAATTGTGTGGTTTACCTTTGCTCGGTCCCCAGGTTCTTCAAACCCATTACATCATTTTTCTCCCTGGATCAGCAACTGCCACTCGAGTCTTCATCCCATCAGTGATATGCAGATGCTATCCTCTGAAACAAAGGTCTGCCCAGCTGCTTCAGAGCAATGATGGACGCCTCCATAATTGAAATTTAAATAGTTTCCCATTGTCATTGAGCCCTCCAGAGAAACTGTTTACACTGTGGCCACAAAACAATTAATGTAATTTCCTGCATTTATATTTAATTATCCCTCAAGCACTGCACACTAATATCCAGGCAAATGTACCCAACTCTGGCTTTGGCTCCAATATTGTTACAAACATCCACTTGTTCGAGTGAAGTACACTATAATCTCAGTCAACAATCACCCGAAACCAATTCTATAACACAAAATCAATTCCTGCAATGCTCCCAATTTATTCCTAATTTCAGCCCACCCCATCACCCATCCACAACCCCATTCCCACCCGAGTTGGTAACAACAACAAATTGTGAAATTTTCATTCAACAAATTCAATCAACAATTCGACAATTACAACGCTTGTTCTGATCAGTATGAAAAAAAAACATTTCCTCTGCAACTGTTAGTCCGATGAACACGAAATTTTCAGAATATGTGCGGCTCCTCCTGTAGAATTTTTAAATGATTATTATAACGTCATGGGTCACGTTGTGCAGGCGCCACCTTGGAAAAAAATCGAAAAAAGTTGCACCTCTATATCTCCGAAACCGCTCCATGGAAAAAATTGAAACATGGCTCCTTGTCAAGTACTGCCCTTGGGGAATAAGATATGTTAATGATGATGTCATCGGTGCCTTCGTTATGACATCATAATTTGACAAGTACAACACTTATCCGATCATTGTGAATTTTTTTTTGTCAGCAACTGTTGGTCTGATGGGCAGAACATTTTCACCATAGAAACGCCTCCTCCTGTAGAATATTTTAATGATAATCATGACGTCAGTGGTCATGTGGTACAGGCGCCATCTTGGAAAAACCGAAAAATGTTGCACCTCTATATCTCCAAAACCGCTGCATGGAAAAAATTGAAACATGGCTCATTGTAAAGAACTCCATATGGAGAATAGGTGTTGTTAACGATGACGTCATTGGTGCCTTAATTATGACGTCATAATTCGACAGGGAAAACGCTTAGTCTGATCAGTTTGAAATGTTTTGAGCGTGATCTATGCAACAATTATATTAGAGAATATAAATTTATGATGTCATCGCTCACGTGGTCTGGCAACCATATTGGATCAAAGAAAAAAAAAGTTCAAAAACAGAAGAGTTGGCTCGCAACAAGTTGACTGCGCAGGGTAAGTATTCTATGAATACCATGTAGTATTTCCTATGTTTTTGTGAGTAAGATTTGCATCCAGGAACATAACAATTATGATTCACCAATTTTGGATTTCTGAGGGAATTTGAAACCCGTCCTTAATTCTGGGTAAATTTAATACACGTCCATAATTATATGGGGATTAACCCATGCATAATTCTGAGGGAGTGAACAATCCATAATTCTGAGGGAATTAACTCGTCCATAATTCTGGGAGAATTTGAAATCTGGGGGGTTAACCCATCCATATGGGTGATTTTTGATGCATCATGTACATTTCCCATTCTTTTATATATTTTATCCCGTAATATCACTGTCGCAGACTGTAACTATAGATATAAGGAACGAATGAAATGTGGTCATGAATAAATCATCTCTTATAAACATCATATGTCAATAAGATGTAATAATTGAAAACGGAGAGCAAATTTACATTAGCTTTGATGAGTTTGAAGCTAAAGCAGTTAATTTCTGAACTGAGATACAGTGGAACCAATCAGACAACTCATATGTTAGTGTGAACACATGTTACAGTGCCCCTTGCCAAGTCTTCATGCCAAGTTATCAACCAAGATATTGTTTCCTGACTGAATCCAATAATATTCCCTCTAACCTCTGGATCTTCATCTGCTCCATTTGGTTTCTGTAACCTTCCTAAATGTCTCCATCTCACAAGTTATTTTCAGAAAGCTGCCAAAAGCATCCAAGTGTGAAAAATTCAATTTCATATAAGATGAGAACTTTTTGATCTGTTTTTTTTCCCCTCAAAAAACCTGGTGGTCTTCTTCAAATCATTCTCTGCCATCTGCTGTTACTTTGTGAACTCTTCGTTTTCACAAAATAAACATTGCATCTGAGAAAGTGAAAGATCCACACTTTGAAATGCCAGTTGAATATTCCAATTCTCGTTGCTGTTCACCTTTGCTCCTAACCCCAACTACCTGAATAAGATTCTGCATCAACCTGGAGGACATCGGTGCCCAGATTCGTAATTCCTTCTCTGGTGAACTCAAGTCCATCACCTGTGCTTTCTTCCCTTCTTTTCTGCCGGTATTCCTTTGCAGACTGCATTCAATTGACATGGAAGCTCGTAAACATCCCACTTATCCCAAGAATAAACATGGATGAAATCCCTCCGTTGCTAAAAAGATAATACAACTGAAAATGACAATCGACACCAAGACATTTTTCTTATTTACATCTGGTGACAGACCATGGTTAGACATCTTTCATACTTTTGATTCTGTCTCGGCTTAAGCTCTGCTTATTAAGTGTTCAAGTTGCAGTATCCTGACTCCATGCAAGTCTGCTCACAAGTCTTCCATACTAGCAGGTGGTCAGGAATTAAAGGCCCTTTTACAACATCAATATGTCCTCAATCGCCATCAATGGTGCAGATCCTCCTGATGGACCAGTCTTTTGTTGTTTCACTCTACGTCATTCAAGTTTCAGGCAATACATCAATCAGTATATTGTTACGGTTTTTAGAACCTTCACTTTGTAAAATAATAATTCTTGTAAATATCCCCCTTTGTAAAGGTTTTTTTTTGTACACCGCACCTTTCCTATGCCATCTCCAGGCATTGCAAACCGTCATTGCCGGGCACCGAAGGAGGCTCGGCAGTGACGCACGCTGAAAGGGAGTACTCAGTTTTCACTCTGGTTGTTTGTTTTCTTTCTTTCTTTCTTGTTTGTTTGTTTATTTGTTTGTTTGTCCGGACGATATCTCAGCCATCCTTTGAGCTAGGAAGCTGAAATTTCGGCACAATAGTGAGCAAGTGCTTTGTCAAAAACCGTATTTTTTGTTTTTTGATCAATCAATTAATTGAGGAGTTATTTAATTATTAGCGATTAATTAAGTCCTTATTTAATTAATCAAATTTCCTTTCTCTTCTGACCATTAACTCGGGCACCTTTTGAGTTCGGAAGCTGATATTTGGACATGCCAATGACCAAGTGATGTGGCTATCAAGGATAGTTTTGATTTATTGATTAATCATTTAATCGATTAATCATTTATTGATTAATCGATTAATAATTATTTATTGATTAATCAATTAATTATTTAATTTTTTATTAATGATTTATTTAATTAAATTTCTAAAAGATACATCTTCGGATGAAGCACTAGTGGTTTAGTTATGCTATTAGCCAATTGATTAAGAAAATATTTTGTGATAATCTTTTATTGATTTTAATTACACAATTAATCAATCAATTAGTGTACACCTCTCCCTCCCAATGCAGCCTCAATGAGCTGCACTGCGGTATTGCCAGGCGCCGAAGGCGCCCCGGCAATGCCGCGCTGTAGGATATTTAATTATTTGGCATGGGGGCGGTGTGCTTTGAATGTATCTGTACTTGTTTTTTTGTTTTTTTGTTTTTTTGTATACAGAGTCGAGGCTCGTGAAAGAGCTAACATTTATCAAACAAACAAATCAAACAAACAAGCAAACAAAGTATATAAAAAGGGGAGCGGTCGACAAGATGGAAATGGATGCACCCGAGTTGCACCCTAGTTAGGCCATGTACAACACGTAGGACACCGTAGAAACCTCTCTAGTTATTTCATTAGTCTATGTTTCAGTTAAGGATCTGTTTCCAATAGTTGAATCTGCATTGTATTAATTAAATAAGAGTAGGCCCCAAAGTTCCTTTCAACAGCGGTGCGATGGTTTTCTATCCCGCAAGCCGCCATAAGCCACGTGGCCGAGTTGGAGAAGAAGGGGGAGGAGCGCCAGGAACGAAGGCGTGGCCCATCAACGCACCATCCAGGGGCGGACCGGTGAGCGCTCGCGACCAATCATGGCCGAGGCGAGCTCACCGGTGGGCGTATCCTAAAAGCAGGCGGCTTAATACGCGAGCGGCCAATATAAGCGGCCGCGTGGGACTACTTCGGGAGATGAGAGATGTGCCCGGAGATAATCGGCAGATGAGTGAGGGAGCCCGAAGAATCAGAGTGGGAGAAGCGAGGAGTCCTGTGTGGTTGTTGCACGAACTGGTTGGGCGCACGCTCCGTGGAAGATCCGGCTATTACGTACGCCGAAGCGTTTCCTCCCCGTTATAAGTAAAGTCCGCTCGCGGCCAACGATACGCGGGGCTGCCTGCCGAGGTTTTCGCCACAGAGCCGGAGCGTGGATTGGGGCCGAAGCCTGGACGGCTTCCCATCGGCCGAACGCTACCTGGACCCTTCGCCTCCTCCCATCCCTGCCATCCAATCCGAGCTATGACCATTTCTACTACTACTAATATTCTATTTGGTGCCGCCAAATCGTAAGTGTGTTTGTTCTGTCCTGGGCGTGTTAAATAAGACTGTATAAGGCTGCCCTGTGTTACTGCTTCTTCCTCTTCAACTGTACATTACCTTTCATTTCCTCTTTAATCATTATTGTGTAATTAATAAACCATATTTGTTCTTTCTTTACCCCCCTTTTGGTTTCTTCTCATCCGATCGCTTTCGTCCTGTCCCCAATTGATATACGTGGCACGATTTGGCCAACGCTCAGGATCGGGTTAGTGTTTGCTAACGGCTCGGATTTCGGACTGCCAACCGCTCGGCAAACTCCATCTTGTCCAGGTCCGAGCAGGGAATTATATCCCTCCTTTGCGGAGGGATTGGCAAAGGTATCTGGGAACCCATTGACCAATCACCCTGGCCAATCTCACCCCGCAAAGGAGCGTGTAATTTCCAGGATCGGAGACGGCCAGGGTAAAAGACAAGGGGATTAACCCCCCCTTGGTAAGGGGAGCGCCGTACTCCGAATCCGCAACAATATAAATACAATATATCGATACAATATCAACTAGAGATTTCATAGCACACTTTACCCCCACGCAGTCTTGATAAAAAGGACATGGGAAGGTCCTTTTCAACTCTTGTTTTGTGTTGCCGAGGTCGATCGATTGTCCGTGACTGAATAACAGACGCGATGACAACCATACGAAGCCAATCCGTCAAACAGAACAGTCCAGAGCTGAGAAGATTCTGCCAACTCTTCTCAGAAAAAGTGACGATTTTGAAATGATCTTTGAGCAAAATATATATGAAACAAGTACAGATGCAGTCAAAGTACACCGCCACCATGCCAAATAAATAAATAACATCCTTGGGCGCCCGGCAATACCATCATGCAGCACATAGAAACGGTATTGGGAGGGAGAGGTGAGTGCTGAAATTTGATCAAATCAAAATCAAAATAATTGATTGATTAATTGCATAATTAAAATCAATAAATAATAGTCGTAAAATAATTTCTTAATCAATTGGCTAATAGCATACTTCGACCACCAGTGTTTCATCTGAAGCTGTAACATTTTGAAAATTAAATAAGGCATTAATCTGAAAAAATTAATAATTAATTGATTAATCGATAAATAATGAATGAATTAATCAATAAATCAAAAATACCCTTTACAGCCAAATCACTTGGTCATTGTCATGTCCAAATATCAGCCTCCTCACTCACAAGGTGCCCGAGATATGCCCAGATGAGAAAGGAAATAAATAAGTACTTAATTAATCAATAATAATGAAGTAATTGATCAATTAATTAATTAATTGATCAAAAAACAAAAAATATCGTTTTTGACAAAGGACTTGCTCACTATTGTGCCGAAATTTCAGCTTCCTAGCTCAAAGGATGGCTGAGATATCACCCAGACAAACAAACAAGAAAGAAAACAAGAAAAAAAACAAAAAAACAACCAGGGTGAAAACTGAGTACTCCCTTTCAGCGCACGTCATATCCGGGCCCTCTTCGGTGCCCGGCGATGACGTCATGCAGTGCCTGGGGATGGAATAGGAAAGGAGTGGTGTACAACAACAAGATGTGTTGGCCAAAATTAGCTCTGTGGTTGCAGTGCTGGGTGCCGCCATTTTTGTTTTGATCTTGCTGTTACTCCATTCTCAGAGCACACAGCAAATTTGATTGGTTGAGAATGTGCAAAACTTTGCCCAAGTACTACTGGACGGAAGGCTTTTGGAAATGCAAACAAGGCGATTTGTGTTCTGCAGTGATCAAATATATAATTCAATTGAAATAAAATAAAAACTTTAAAGACTGTAGAACCCCCCCCCCCCCCCCCCCCCCAAAAACAAACAAACAAACATTGAATCGGAGGTTTACTGCCGCGGATGCACCCACTTTTACGCCAACTTATTAGACACGTGAAATGATTTATTTATGCATGTTGTTCGTGTCCTTCATTTCGATCCCAAAAAGAGTAAGTTTCCTGTTTGGAATGATTTTCTATTTTGTTTAACGGACAGACAGACAAACAGAATGAAGCCATTCCTATCCCGTGAGTGTGGATGCTCACTCAGGATGAGACTATTTGCCAAATTCAGAGCCAAAGTTCTGCTCATCTACAGGTTTGTATTCCGATCCATGTTTTGGTTCATGTTCTTCAGTGTTCAAAACATAAAATAAAATCGAAATTAACTATTTCCTCGATCATCAGCTGTAGTATGTAGACAGACAGACAGACAGACAGAGAGAGTGAACCAATTGCTTAACACTGCTTTCCCATACATGCACGGGGTAATAACTCCACAAACAAACTGTAAAACAGTAGATTATGCAAACACACAGGTCAACCTTTTTTGCTTTAATGCAAAAGACAGCCAGGATTGAATGGACGGCAGTGGAAAAGTGATGGATTTGACACCATTATTTCACCATGGGATAACACCCTTTTTCCCCAGTTATTGATGGAATATATTGTTATGGTATCGGCACACAGGCCAGACTCTCGAGGTGTGTACCCGAACTTGCCACCACCACTGACCCTGAGCCCATCAGGCATGGATAGCTCAGAAGCCTGGTGGGTGGTTAAGCAATCACGGACGCTGGTTGGGATAATTTGGTCCAACAGGGTCCTCTCGCCTTTTATGTCATGTTACCGTGAACAAATGACCTCAACTAAGGTCTGCACCCTCAGTGTTAACCCGTCTTCCAACTATTATTATTATTATTATTACTATCATTATTACTACTATTATTATTACTATTATTACTATTATTATTACTATCTATATAATAATAGCGTAAGGACTCGTCTTTGTTATCCCTTTTACGCCGCACCCAGTGACCCGATGCCCACGGCACTAATGGATTTACGATCTACGAACCGCGCTCTTTGTTTATCACGTACAGCCATACTCGAAAAATCTGAATTAGCCGACGTTGGGGCCCAAAAGCATCCGATTAACTGCCGATACGACGCCATCTTACGACGCCATCGTATTGGCGTCTGCTCGGCGAAGGCGAAGCAAGCCGTCCGCTGATTGGACAGGCGATGGTGAAAGCAAGCCGTCCACTGAGTGGACAATCCAGAGCATGCATTTGTGCCGGTGTCGGCGATCGTTGTTCAAATACGCACTCTTCATTCTCATCTTTCTTCCTAACTCTTACTCGGACAAGCAAATCCCCTATGCCATCCATAATGGTACACTCGATCCATACACCACATCCTCCCTTCCGTGGATGTTCCACGGGTTTCGGCTAGTTGTTGTTATTGTTATTATTATTATTATTATTATTATTATATTATTATCAGTACTACTACTACTACTACTACTACTACTACTACTACTACTACTACTACTACGCCACGCCATTTTGCTGCTCCTCGAGCCGTGCTATTTTCAACATTTCCTTCTCATCCTCTTCCGTTTGTATTTTTGGTTTATTTAGGTTATTTGAACCGAGTTGGTTCATTTTGTTATTTTACTTTGACGTCCCGTTTGAGTTATTAGTCCTTTTGTGTTCAGACCTAGCCGCGGCGTGCGGCCGCGCCCTTGTGGGACTAGTTTTGCCGTGCCCGATCTGTGGCGTATCACAAACTGTTTGACTTCCTTGTTTTTGCTTAATCACCCTTGACTTTCTGTGCTATATTTGCATCGTTTTGGCGATTAAGCCGATAAGTTATTTGCTCAACGCCCGTTTGATTATCCTTTTTGAGTTAATCATTAGCATACCGGTACGGTCGTGCTAAAATAAGCAAAAGCTCGCGAACGAGCTAATTGATATATATATATTTTTTTCATTTTCATTTGACCGGAAATATACCGTTAATAGTAATCATGCCTCTGGATGGTACATGGGAAAAATGGCCGCTACTACCTCTGGTGCAGGTGGGAACCGCCCTGCCCACCCGTTTAAGGCGTTAACAAGGAAGCACGGGGTGAAATGCGAGTTGGCACAAATCACCCAAATAGAGGCCTGTGGTGCTGTGCACACACGACTCGATTGCCAGAGAGGTAGGCCACAATGCGTTGGTACAAACAAAGAGTCTTTATTAAGAGCTCGCACTTCAGCACTGGGCGGGCTCGAACTGAAAGCCCGCATATACGTCCCGAGGCCACGCCTTGTCCCGGGGCGTGGCCGATCGGTCGAAAGGCGGGGCATGCGCTTTCGTTCCCTGCCTGGACGCTCGCGCCACCCACTGGTGCGCGGAATTATTGTCCCTTGTGCCCGCCACATGCGCCCCCCCAGAATTCCCGTGCACCTGAAGGGTGAGTTTGCGGGGAAGCCGGATGACCGGCCGAAACGCCCCCTGGCGATGGGTGCAGGGCTGGGGGGTAGCGGGACGGCGGGGCTGGGGGTGCCGGGGGTCCGACCGCCGGGGGGCGGCCTCGACGCGGAGGCAGAGCTGCTTGCGGGGGGTGGTCCAGATCGAGGTGGGCCGGCTTGAGGCGGTCCACGGAGATGCGATCCGGGGCACCGCCGATGTCGATGGTGAAATATTTGTCCCCGGTCTCCAGCACGTGGAAGGGCCCGTCGTAAGGGGGCCGTAGCGGTGCCCGGTGGGCGTCGTGCCGGACAAAGACGTACTCCGCCGTGCGAAGCTCCGTGGCGACGTGGGAAGACGGGCAACCGTGGTGTGCCGTCGGCACCGGGGCGAACCTCCGGGCGGTCTCCTGAAGGGCGGAGCGCTGTTGCGCCGCGGACCAAGGAGCCGTGGAGTCGGGGATAAATTCGCCCGGTACCCGCAGTGGTTGCCCGAAAACCAGCTCCGCCGAGGACGTGCGCAGGTCGTCCTTGGGCGCCGTCCTGAGGCCCAGCAGGACCCAGGGGAGCCTGTCAGCCCAGCTGCCGTCACGGAGGCTGGCCCGGAGCGCGGCCTTCATCGAGCGATGAAAGCGCTCTCACAGGCCATTGGCCTGGGGGTGGTAGGCCGTGGTGCGGTGTAGTTTCACACCGAGCCCTTGCGCCACTGCGGCCCAGAGCTCCGAGGTGAACTGGCGGCCACGGTCGGACGAGATGTCCGAGGGGGCACCGAACCGGGCAACCCAAGTGCTCGCACTTCAGTGGTGATGAAGGCAGACGTCGCCGCCAATGGGACGGCCTCCGGCCACCGTGTGGTGTGGTCCACCATGGTGAGGAGGTGGGTGAACCCCCGCGAGGCGGGCAGAGGTCCCACCAGGTCGACGTGCATGTGGTCGAACCGACGCTCGGGCACCGCAAACGGGGCCAACGGGGCCTGGGTGTGGTGGTGGACCTTTGCGCGTTGGTACGCGAGGCACGTCCTGGCCCAGTCGCGGACGTCCTTCCTGAGGCCATGCCAGATGAACTTCGCCGCGACGAGCTTCTGGGAGGCCTTCGTGCATGGGTGGGACAGGCCGTGGATGGCGTCGAACACTGGGTGCTGCCAGCCAGCGGGCACGATGGGGCGAGGCCGGCCGAGGGAGACGTCGCACAGGAGGGCCGCGCCCGCGGCGTCGAACGGCACCTCGGTGACGCGGAGGCCCATGACGGCGGTCCGCAAGGCCTGGACGCCGGGGTCAGCGGTCTGGTCCTCCGCCATCCGGGCATAGTCGATCCCGAGGTGAACCGCGTGGGCGACGGACCGGGAAAGGCAATCCGCCACCGGGTTGTCTTTACCCGCCACGTGATGGATGTCCGTCGTATACTCGGACACGGCAGAGAGGTGACGCTGCTGCCGTGCCGACCATGGCTCGGCGACCTTGGCCATCGCGATCACAAGGGGCTTGTGGTCGACGAAAGCCATGAACGGGCGGCCCTCCAGCAGATGGCGGAAGTGTCGGACCTCCAGGTGGAGCCCGAGCAGCTCGCAGTCTAAGGTGCTGTAGCGGCGTTCATGTGGGCGAAGCTGCCGGCTAAAAAACGCCAGCGGTTGCCAAGCACCACGCACCCACTGCTCGTGCACCGCGCCCACCACGTCGCCCGACGCGTCGGTGGTGAGGGCGATCGGCGCATCGGGCGCCGGGTGCGCCAGCATGGTGGCGTTGGCCAGGGCCAGCTTTGCGCCTGCAAACGCCGCGGCCATCGGCTCCGACCAGGCGATGTCACCTTTGCCCGGCTTGCCCCGGAGGGCCTCGTGCAGGGGGCGGAGGAGCTGGGCGACGTGGGGCACGAAGCGGTGGTAAAATTTACCATGCCCAGGAACTCCTGGAGCCCCTTGATCGTGCGGGGTCGCGGGAAATCCCTGACCGCCTCCACCTTGGCCGGTAAAGGGATGGCCCCGTGCCTGGTGATGCGGTGCCCCAAGAAGTCGATGGTGGCGACGCCGAAACGGCACTTTGCGGGGTTGATGATTAGGCCATGCTGGCCCAGGCATTCGAAAAGCGTGCGGAGGTGGAGCAGGTGCTCCTCCCGGGATGCGCTCGCGACTAGGATGTCGTCCAGGTAGACAAAGAGGAAAGGTAAGTCGCGCAAGACGCTGTCCATAAGCCGTTGGAATGCCTGGGCCGCATTCTTCAACCCGAAAGGCATTCGCAGGAACTCAAAGAGGCGGAAAGGGGTGATGACGGCCGTCTTCGGGACATCACCCGGTTGTACGGGGCCCTGGTGGTAGCCCCGGATGAGGTCCACCTTGGAAAACACGGTCGTGTTTGCCAACCGGGCGGAAAAGTCCTGGATATGCGGGACCGGGTAGCGGTCGGGGGTGGTGGCATCATTGAGCCGGCGGTAGTCCCCGCACGGCTGCCATCCCCCGCCGGGCTTCGGCACAATGTGCAGAGGAGAAGCCCAAGCGCTGTTGGAGCGCCGTACGATCCCCAGCCGCTCCAGCGTGGCGAACTCCGCCTTCGCCACGGCGAGCTTCGTGGGTTCGAGTCGGCGTGCCCGGGCATAGACCGGCGGCCCGACCGTGGGTATATGGTGCTCCACCCCGTGTTTAACGGCCACCGCTGAGAAGGTGGGCCGCGTGAGGGCCGGGAAACTGGCTAGGAGGCGGGTAAAGTCGTCCGCTGCCGGAAGCGTGCAAACTAAACTCGCCGGGACGGAACCTTCCAGCAAGCCGCTTGGCAAGCCGCTCGGTGAGCCGCTCAGTGAGCCGCTCAGCAAACAAGCGAGCGAGCTGAAGGTTTCGGCCTGGACGAGACGTCTGCGCTTCACGTCGACCAACAGCCCATGCGCACATAGGAAGTCAGCGCCCAGCAGGGCCATTGGCACGCTGGCGGTCACGAACGACCATTGAAAGCGCTGCCCTCCGAACCGCAGTGAGAGGCAACGCTTCCCGAATGTGCGGATGGGTGTACCGTTGGCGGCAAGGAAAGCGGGGCCCCGGCCCGCGGCTTGCTTGTCGGACGTGGAGGCGGGGAGGACGCTTACCTGCGCTCCTGTGTCGCAAAGGAAACGGCGCCCGGACAAGGTGTCCGTGATGAACAGGAGGCTGCCGGAATGGCCGACGCTCATGGCTGCAAGTGAGCGCCAGTCGTTTCCCGACCTGTCAAAAGAACACGGCGGGCGGCACGTTTTAGCCTTGCGGCTGAACCTGGCATGGTAGTAGCACCAGGTTTGCGGCGGTGGCCCCCGCGGCGGCCGTGTTGGCGGCGGTGGTGGCGGCGGCGGCTGTAGTGGGCGGAGCATAGCAGCGGCCACGAGGGAAGCAGGGGGCGCTGGAGCCTCCGCACCGGGAGCCACTACGGCAGCACCGTACACCGACCACGTGTCGCAGGCCGCGAAATACTTATCGGCCTCTCCAGCCAGGGCGCGGGGTTTCGCTGGTTTGGAATCGGCCAGCGCGAGGCGCACCTGTGCAGGTAGCTGGCATAGGAAAAGTGCGCGGAACATGAAATCCAGGCGCTGGTCTCCAAGCAGCGACAGCATTTAATCCATCCGGACGGATGGTCGTGTGTCGCCGAGGGTGGGAAGGTCCAGGAGGCGGTTGGCCCGTTCGATCTCCGTGAGCCCGAACGTGGCGAGGAGGAGATGTTTGAGCGCCTCGTACTTGTTGTCACCCAGCGGGCGCCGAAGGATGGACACGACTCGGGCGGCAGTGCCGGGCCCGAGGGCAGCGACCACGTGGTAGTACCGGGTCTCGTCTGCCGTGATGCCTCGGAGCTGAAATTGAGCTTCGGCCTGCACAAACCAAATGTTGGCTTGTGCTTCCCAAAACTCCGGGAGTTTGACGGCGACGGCGTTGGTAGCCATGGCGCGTTCGGGGGTCAGCAACGGCTGAACCAATCGGGGTCACCAGTGTGGTGCTGTGCACACACGACTCGATTGCCAGAGAGGTAGGCCACAAAGCGTTGGTACAAACAAAGAGTCTTTATTAAGAGCTCGCACTTCAGCACTGGGCGGGCTCGAGCTTAGAGCCCGCATATATGTCCCGAGGCCACGCCTTGTCCCCGGGCGTGGCCGATCGGTCAAAAGGCGGGGCATGCGCTTTCGTTCCCCGCCTGGATGCTCGCGCCACCCACTGGTGCGCGGAATTATTGTCCCTTGTGCCCGCCACAGGCCTATGTGAAAGCACTCGCTAGTGTGGTTGATCCAGCAACGATAGTTGCAGCCTCGAAAATGTATGGACAAGCTGTGTTCTTTCTTAACACGGAGGCTGCAGCAAACAAAGCCATTGAGAAAGGGATTAGTGTGGGAGGACTCTTTGTACAAGTCGAGCCGCTCTCAAGTCTTGGTACAAGGATAATTATATCTAATATACCTCCTTACGTGCCTGACAATGTCGTGGTGCCTTTCCTGGAACAACTGGGAGTGTTGAGATCACCGATCAAGCCTGTGTCTTTGGGCTGTCATGAGCCCTCCCTACAACATGTCTGGTCTTTTAAAAGACAAGTATCCATTGAATTGGGAAAGGATGCTGAATGTGAGGGGTCGTTTGTTAATCCTTTTGACGGAAAGAATTACAGGGTGTTTTATATGACAAACGAACCCCGTTGTTTTGTTTGTATGTAAAGCGAAGGATCACAGGAGAGCAGACTGCCCCACTCTCATTAAAGAGGTTGCAGCTCCTCAACGTCCAGATCAGCCTCGAGAGGATCCCAGCGTCACTGAAGGTATCCTAAGAGAGGCGGCTGCTCCTTTGTGCTCGAGGGCAGTGGCCCCTCAAGAAAGTTCTATACCAGCTTCTCATCCCATCTCTTCCGCTGCCATAAATCAATGGCAGGCAGTGGGAGCAGGGAAGGCAAAGAGAGCACAGAAGAGGAAATCAGAACCCGCAGAGGATGGGACCACGGAACACCCTGGTACAATTGAGGATGACACGGGAAGTAATGTGTCAAAGGGATTTGTAAGGCCTAGTATTCTGAAGGAGAAAAGAGTGGTAACCCAATCTGAAGAAATGGAAGAAGAAGAAGAGGAAACTATTTATCAAACGACAGGATATGGAGAGTCTCTCTCAGATCCACCCAAAGACAGTTTGAAGAATGAACAGGAAGGGAGACCGTCAGGTGGTAAACCCAGCATGGTAAAGATAAACAACCTAGAGGTATCTTACTTGACAGGGCCAAACGATACTGTGATGTTGGTTCCTGAGAAAATGCATCCAATAATAACAACTGCAACGAAGCTTCAAAATAAACCAGGGATTGAAACATCTACAAGAGCAGTTCTGAACCGAAGGATTAACACCGAAGTTTCAAAGGATTCTGAAGTAGCATTCATCGGTGGGCCAGACAGAGAGAGGGAACCAGACACACAAGCATCAATAAAGTTGCTGGCACTGACCGACATCTCAGGTGATGTCACTTCACTCACTGTTGGCGCAGAAAGGGGAATAGTTGAGCACATCTCTATTTTACCACCCCAAAAGGTTGGATCTCCTATACCAACTGAGGAGGAGGCATCCATTCCCACAGGTGAAGCAACGTCCGCCGCATCAGAGCCAAAGGAGCGTTCCTCTGCGCCAGAAGATTATGCCAAGTCAGCCTTGAGAGACGACATGGCAGAAGACTTGACACATTGTACAAGTACACAAAAGGAGAAGGATCTTGAACCTCCAGACAGCGATGATGAGGTAAGTATTGGTGATGGGGAAGACTATCAAGGGTCACTGACTGGTTTAGAGACAGACCTACCTGCAGGACGCCATTCCTGCATTCCCAGCCAGGAGATACTCGAGTTCCTGGAACAAAGCTTGCATAGCAGGAAGAAAATGGAAAATGCGCTGAAACGGTGGAAAGATTATGACTTGCTAGTGCATTCCTTGGATGTACTAAGGAGAGAGGGACATAAAACAAGGACTTCAGGCTCGGCCGAACAAGCCCGAGTCAGGAAGTTTCTAGCAAAGTTGTTGAGTTACGGGCCTGAATATAAATTCGTTTAGGAGGATGAATTTCACAGAAACAAAACTCTCAATACAATAATGACATCAAACTTACGAATAGGATCATTGAATGTCAATGGCTGTAAGGATGCATTCCGTGTGCACCAGGTATTGTCATTCTGTGTGAAGGAAAAACTTGAAGTAACCTTTCTGCAGGAAACCCACACGACCCCAGAGGCTGCAATCCGATGGGAAAACCAATGGGAAGGCTTGGCCTTTTTCAGTCACCTAACGGACACATCTTGTGGAGTGGCTACCCTCTTTTCACCAAAGAGGAAACCTGAAATACTTGTCGTAAAGGAAGCCAGTGTGGGGCGGTTGCTACATATAAAAGCAAAGTTTGAAGAATTTGTTGTCAATTTCGTCAACATTTATGCACCTTGTGTAGGAGTTGCAAGGGGGATTTTCTTCAACCGGTTGCAGAGATTCATGCTCACCTTGCCTGGTGAAGAGTGTGTAATTCTTGGAGGAGACTTTAATTGCACTCTAAACCCTTCCCTTGATCGAATAGGTCAGGAGCCGCATAATCCCTCTGTAAGAATATTACAACAAACCATAACATTGTTAAACTTGAGGGATACTTGGCACATACAACACCCCACAGACAGAACATTCACGTATACGAGTATCAGAGGTGGTCATATATCACAATCCCGGCTCGATAGAATTTACATGTCTCACCGTTGGTGTAAGAGTGTCAGTGACTCCAGTATAAAAGTTTCCCAATTCACAGATCACAACTTGGCCTGGATTAAGTTTTCCCTGGCGGAAACAAGGCGAGGCCATGGCTTGTGACACCTGAACAATGCTTTAAGTCAGGATGAAGCCTTTTTGTCAATCCTTTTGAATTTTTGGCAAGCCTGGAGGAATAAAAAAGGAGATTTTTGCTCACTTGGATTCTGGTGGGATGTAGGCAAGGTACGATTGAAATTGCTGTGTCAGGAATACTCGTATGGATCGAGCAAAACACTTGGGTTAGGGATCAAAAGACTGGAAGAGGAACTGCTGCACCTTGATAAGCACCTGGCCACACTTACCTCTACTGAACTGCAGGCATACCAAGAAAAAAAGAGCACGCTTAAAGCATGTAGTCGTGTGAAGGCACGAGGGGCGTATGTGCGCTCTCATTTGCAGTTTATTTCTGAGGATGAATATGTCCTGAATTATCTCAAAGGGGCGGAAAAACGCAAAGGTCAATTCAGGACTATAGCGAGTGTTCTCGCAGAAGATGGTCTCTTGCTGAATGGCTCTGAGGGTGTTCAAAAACGAATTAGAGCCTTTTACGCTCAGCTGTATTCGGGTAAGAGCACAGATGCAGGTGCAGGTGGCACTTTGTGGAGTAGTCTTCCTGAAGCCTCTGCAGAAGACCGGGAGCAGCTGGAGACTCCATTATCTCTGGAAGAATTGAAAACCGCCCTGCACAGCCTATCAAGAGATAAATCCCCTGGCATGGATGGCTTATCATGTGAATTCTATACAAAGGTATGGGACTTTCTTGGACCTGATTACCTAAGCGTAGCTCAGGAAGCATGTGATACAGGTATAATGCCCCTTTCTTGGCGTCGAGCGATTCTGGTCTCGATTCCCAAGGAGGGTGACTTGAGAAACTTAAAGAATTACCGCCCTGTGTCTCTGCTGTGTGTGGATTATAAGGTCATGGCCAAAATGTTGTCACTCCGTCTCGGACCAGTCCTGACAAAATTAGTCAGCCCGGACCAATCTTATGCCATTCCAGGCAGGACAATACATGACAACATATCCCTTGTCAGAGACCTGATACAGTATGCGGACATGACTCGGACTCGAGTCGGATTTCTTTCCTTGGATCAGGAGAAAGCCTTTGACCAGATGAACCATGAGTATCTGTTTGAAACCTTGCTAACATTTGGGTTGGGGAGGAGATTTGTAGGCATGATTCAGACGTTGTACATGTCGGCAGAATGCCTAGTTAAAGTCAACGGTTTCTTGCTCGCGCTCTTTCCATTTGAGAGAGGAATAAGACAGGATGTCCCCTGTCCGGCCAATTATATTCCCTATGTATCGAACCCTTCCTTTGTTTGATGAGAAGAAGGCTAACTGGCATTGTGGTGCCACACAACAGGGTCAACCTCAAACTTTCTGCATATGCAGATGATGTTCTCGTGCTTGCCAGTAATGCAAGGGATATGCAAATAGTTTATGATTGTCAGCAGGTCTATTCAGCAGCATCGTCTGCGACAATCAATTGGAGGAAAAGCTCGGGGCTTCTAACTGGACAAATGCAGGTAAAGGAGTTACCAACACTTTTTCAGAAATTGACCTGGAGTCGCAATGAGCTCAAATATTTGGGGGTGCACTTATCCACTTCCCATGGGTCCTCACCACTCATTAACTGGAACACTTTAGGGGACAAGATCGAAGCAAAGTTGAGAGACTGGAGTGGACTACTAAAAGTCCTGTCTCTGAGGGGAAAAACACTCCTTATTAAACAGTTTATAATTCCGAAGTTAGTATTCAGGGTCTCTTGCATAAGCACTCCAGAGGAGTTTCTGGTTAAGATGCAGAGGAAGCTACTGGACTACTTTTGGAATGGTAAACACTGGGTTTCCCTGGGCATTCTGAGCTTGCCTTTTGCAGAAGGTGGACAGTCTTTTCCCTGCCTTCGAAGCCACTACCACGCATCCAGGCTAAAGACCATACAACGTTACCTACATGTGAACCCTGCACCGCAATGGTGCTCACTGGCATCATAATTCTTCAGCAAAGTGCTCAATCTTGGGTACAAAAGGAACCTTTTCATCATTACATCTCGGAGCCTGTCTAGTGCTACATTGCCTCCTTTTTATCAAGAAATGCTGAAGGCTTGGAATGTAGTCGACATACAAAGAAAAGTTCCTTATCCAGGCAAGGACCTGCTAGAAGAACCGCTCATTTTCAACCCTCTTCTACAGGGCCCAACTCTGGCTTCCTTTTCAGTAAGAAGGAGCCTCTTAGCTGGTAGCATATCCACAGTGGGAGACCTTCTGAACGATGGTAAGAGAAGGCTTATTTTACCCAAGGAACTCGCAGCGAAAATGGGCCTGAGGACAATCAGGATCCCCTCCAGGATACTTGAAGAGGTCAAAAGCTCCTTGCCTCCCGATTGTCTGGAATATCTAGAGAATCCCAAAGAGGGTGATGGATCTGGACAAATGTCCATCGGTAACTCTATGGATTTTAAAATCCGACCACGATGTTGCGAGCTCTCTCAGCCAATACCTGCAAACAATATGAGTAAGACCCCTGGCACAGTGGAAATGTCGTTCTGTGGGCTATCAAGGAAAAATATATACCTGCTAGTGATCCACTCGCTCCATTATATAGCTCTTGCAACCCGACTGGATACTCCCTGGCATGAGATTCTTCCACTTCCTTCGGCTGTTCATCCACGTTGGGATTCACTCTATCTCTACCCAACGCCAAGAATGATGGCACACTTAAGTTGGAGGTTGCTACATGGTGCACTGAGCTCTGGATCTATGATGCGGCATTTCACTAACTTCCCAGAGGAATGCTGCTTTTGTGGTGAAAGGGAAACTATATTTCACATATACCTTCAATGCCACCGTCTTGAACCAGTGTTCTTACTGATGAAAAATCTTCTCTTGCGCTTCTGGCTTCACTTCTCTCCAACACTTTTTATCATCGGGCACCCGGTAAAGAAACTAAGCAAGTCACGAGATCTCCTTGTTAACTTTATTTTAGCCTGTGCGAAAATGGCAATATATAAAACCAGGAAGGCAAAAATTGAGAGAAATGTGGTGGAACACAGTTCTGTATGTCTGAAGGGCTTAATACGCTCACGCATTATTTCGGAGTACAAGGCGGCAGAATATAGTAACACTGTGCAAAAGTTTAAGGAAACCTGGACTATAAATGATGCACTTTGTACGGTCTCTCCACAAGATATTTTGCTCTTATTTGTATAAATGTGTTATTTGGCGTTCTTTTTTTTGGTGTTCTTTGGCGTTCTTTTACCTTCCCCTTATCTGTCTTGGTAGTGCTTTCACTTCAAAATGCGCTACCTTGTCTACTGTAGTTCAAACCATGGACTTGCAGAGATGAGGAATTGGGCGACATTAAACTGGGAACATATGTTTGCCTGAGCTTGCATGAGCTCTGAACGCAAATCTCTGTAGCCTTTCCAACAAAAGTACTACTACTACTACTACTACTACTACTGCTGCTACTGCTGCTGCTACTGCTACTACTACTACTACTACTAGGCTACTACTACTACTACTACTACTACTACTACAACTACAACATGCTGGCTAACCACTACTGTAGCGAAACAGTTGTGCAGAACTCCTGTCTATCTATTACATACACACTATGTCGGATCAATGAAAGAAACGACAAGAATGAGCAGATTGGAAAAAAGGTTCAACTAGAACAGCACACAGTAGAGAGCACACCTCCGCCAGGTTGAACAGTTTACGTTTTGTATCCACTAATAGGCCAATTATGGATTCAGACCTGAACCAAAATATAATCAACTTGTTCTTGTCATGAACCAACTAATCCACCTACTTTTGTCATAATCTGTCCACAACTTATTGAAATACCATGATTATATACCTTTTTGCCCCTATCACTCAATGGTGAAGAATCACTTTAAATTTTAAAAATTCTCATATCCGAATCCATATTCAGATCTTCACCAAAATCGAATAAATTCGTCATTGTCACACACCCAACCTGTCCACCAAGTTTCGTGGGAATCCGTCCACAACTTTTTGAGATATCGTGCTATATATCGAATTTAGCCAAATAGGATTGCTTAAATCCGAAATAGGATTGCTTAGATCCGAAGTAGGATTGCTTAAATGGTCCTAAATATGGTCCAATCATAAATAGGATTAAATGGCCCAATCCTTATGGTCCTTAAATGGTCCAATCCTAAATAGGATTGCTTAGATCCCAAATAGGATTGCTTAGATCCGAAGTAGGATTGATTAGAATCGAAATAAGGTTGCTCAGATCCGAAGTAGGATTGCTTAAATAGTCCTAAATATGGTCCAATCCTTAATATGATTGTTTAGATCCTAAATGGGATTGCTTAGATCCTCAATAGGATTGCTTAGATCCTAAATATAGGATTGCTTAAATCCTAAATAGGATTGCTTATATCCTAAATAGGATTGCTTAGATCCTAAATGGGATTGCTTAGATCCTAAATATAAGATTGCTTAGATCCCAAATAGGATTGCTTAGATCCAAAATAGGATTGCTTCGATCCCAAATAGGATTGCTTAGATCCCAAATAGGATTGCTTAGATAGGATTGCTTAGGTCCCAAATAGGATTGCTTAGATCCCAAACAGGATTGCATAGATCCCAAATAGGATTGTTTAGATCCCAAATAGGATTGCTTAGATCCGAAATATGATTGCTTAGATCCTCAATAGGATTGTTTGGATCCCAAATAGGATTGCTTCATTCCCAAATAGGATCGCTTAAATCCTAAATAAGATTGCTTAAATCCGAAATAGGATTGCTTCGATCCCAAATAGGATTGCTTAGATCCTAAGTCGGATTGATTAGAATCTAAATAGGATTCCTTCGATCCCAAATAGGATTGCTTAGATCCTAAGTAGGATTGATTAGAATCTAAATAGGATTTCTTTGATCCCAAATCGCAATGCTTAGATCCTAAGTAGGATTGATTAGAATCTAAATAGGATTCCTTCGATCCCAAATAGGATTGCTTAGATCCAAAGTCGGATTGATTAGAATCTAAATAGGATTCCTTCGATCCCAAATAGGATTGCTTAGATCCTAAGTAGGATTGATTAGAATCTAAATAGGATTTCTTTGATCCCAAATCGGAATGCTTAGATCCTAAGTAGGATTGATTAGAATCTAAATAGGATTCCTTCGATCGCAAATAGGATTGCTTAGATCCTAAGTAGGATTGATTAGAATCTAAATAGGATTTCTTTGATCCCAAATCGGAATGCTTAGATCCTAAGTAGGATTGATTAGAATCTAAATAGGATTGCTTCGATCCCAAATAGGATTGCTTAGATCCTAAGTCGGATTGATTAGAATCTAAATAGGATTCCTTCGTCACTTTCCCATGCAAATTGTGCATCAAAATGTCGTTCGGTTCTCCGAGCGAGACCCTCACAATATTCCACCAGTCTTGGACTATCATGAGTATCTCGTTATTAACCCTTTGAATGTCCCTTTAACTTCATCTTGATGCACAATTTGCATGCAAAAGTGGCTAAGTGCATTTACCAAAGAATGCGAAACCAAATGCCACTCAATTTACTGTCCGAGGATTCTCCGGGGCCATGTCAAGGATGGGATATCTAATTATAGGCAATTTCCACCAAAACAAATGCCAATTGATGGAGATTTCCTAACAAACACCACTGTGTAAGTTCTGTGTTGTACATCAGAGTTAATATATTTAATGTATCCGTCGAGCTCATTGAGGTTGCCGAACATTCCAAATCCATCTCGACACTTCAGCAATGGTAATGTTCAAAAACCATTTCAATGGCGATGCCGTTTTCTCGATCGGAGCACTGACGAGTCGAACCGAATTCCCCAATCAATCACTCATTCACTGTGGAGAAATTAATTTTCTTTCTGAATTTGCATTCGTTCAGAACACATGGCCATGGGTCAGGATCACCTACAGGATCAAACCTGTTCCACATGATACCAAAAATGGGTGGCTTGTTTGTTAGGACACTTGGACTGGTGTCCCAGAGGTTATGGATTTCTATGTACATTGGGGATGGGGATTCCAAATATTAAGAAGTCGAGTTCGTTTCAGGAGAGTTGTCATGCCACAATTAGATTGTTGGGAAAAACCCAACTGACTCATTAACGGCCTTCTGTGTGGAATAACCTGCCTACCTCCACCTGCTCTGATCTACATGTATTGCTCATCTACTCACTGTGGTTGACTCATTCCTTTCCATTGATACAGGTCATTCTGAATGACTGCAGTTCTGACTCTTCTCCTGTGTTGTACATCTGAGGGATGGCACACAAATGGATGCAGGGCAAATCTTTATTTGGCACACCTGAACCGTTAGCTACCGGTAATACCTTAATTGATGGAGCGCTGTTCTCCCCTTTGGGCTGGCGCTCCTACCTCACATCTGGCTCAGCTTGATGCCGTGGAAACCAAGGCCTTCCAGATCATTGGTTTCTCCGGCGATTGATCCGAGTCTATGGGCCCATCGCTTTCACATCGCAGACAGTTTGGTGCTCTCTCCATCTTTTGCAGCCTCCTTTCTGGGATTGAACCGTCTGCTTTCTTTGTTCTGTCCGCCAACCACCCCTCTCCCCTCCCAGATACCCACTGACCACTGCTGGTGAAACTCTCAAAATGAAGGCTCAGAACTAACTTCATCACTCTCTTCAATCTCATTCTTCCCTCCAGGGCTTCAAAACAGCTGGTCACCACAATCTCAGGTCATCCCCCATCCAAAACTATGATCTTTTCTACCACCATTAATCCTCCCGATTGAGGCTCACCTCTTTTTGGGTTTCCATTTTTTCCCTTCCACGTCTGTGATTGAGACTTTGCGGCTGTATCCATCTTGTTCACCCCCTAACCTCATTGGGGGGGGGGGGGGGGCTTATGGTCACGGTGTGGGTTTGTATGGTTAATCGCGAAAAATCTCAACTGAACAAATTCCTCGTGGTGATGTTTCTGAACCCACCCCAATGATCTCCCCACTTCTCCCTAACCCCATTGAAATCAAGTAAATCAACTGACAGATTGACTTCAAGTGGTGTTGATAAGAGTTCAGGCTGGATTTGCCAATTGGAGTTCTTCTTTGTCCAATTTCCTGCTTTTATAACCAAGTTTACACCTTGTGGCACAATTTCGTGGTTCATTTACTAAAATCGTTGCACAATGCGGGCTTGGCTGTCATCATGGCATTGCCATTTGGATGAGGGATGAAAGGTGTGAAAATCACAATTAATCTCATCCGATCAAAGATTGGGATTAGAAGTTATAGAATAACTAGCGGAGCTTACCCATTGCTTAAAGGCGGGAATTGTAATACCCTCTGCCACCACCACCAGGTGGCGCTACACGGGACACATTTACATAGATCATTTATGCCCCCCCTGGCCCCCCCTACACCCATGCGCGAGGCTGCGAGGCGCGAAAGAGAGAGAAGGAGAGAGAGGAGGGGAGGTGGAGAGGTGGAGAGGAAGAGGAGGAGGGGGAGGAGGAGGGGGAGGAGGAGGGGGAGGTGGAGGTGGGGGTGGAGAAGGGGAGGTGGAGGGGAGGTGGAGGTGGAGGGGGAGGGGGAGGGGGAGGGGGAGGTGAGGAGGCGGTGGAGGGGGGTGAGGGGGAGGGGGAGGTGGTGAGGGGAAGGGGGAGGTGGAGAGGGGGATGGGGAGGTGGACAGGGAGAGGGAGAGAAGAAGGGGGAGGTGGAGAGGGAGAGGGGGAGGTGGAGGTGGAGGAGGAGGTGGAGAGGGAGAGGGGTGGAGGGAGAAGGAGAGGGGAGGTGGAGAGGGGAGGGAGGGGTAGAGGGAGGGAGGAGTAGATGGAGGGGGGAGTAGAGGGAGGGGTAGGGGGAGGGGGAGAAGTCCCCCAATTCAGAAACACCACCAATAAGCACCACCACATACCATGTACCCTTTCCCTCCGCCCCCCCCCCCCCCTTTACTGTTGTGCTTGTGTGCTTCCCCCTCTCTCTCCATCTTGTCTCCCCTCCCTTTAATGTTTTATGTCAGTTTATGTTTTTGTGTTGTATGTGCTAATGTGTGTTTAATGTGCTTGCTCTTACACGATCCTCGATCTTGTACACAAAAAAAAGATTTTTTTTTCTTCTTTTTACAGGATTGGTCGCTTCGGTATGTATGGGTGACCGTATACATTTCATATGGTAATAGGCAAAAATCTCTCTCCCTCTCTCTCTCTACCCTTCCCCTTTTCCCTCCCTCTCCACCTCCCCTCTCTCTACCTCTCCCCTCCCTCTCCCACTCCCCCACTCACTCCCTCCCTCTTGCTCTCTCTCTCTCCCTCTCCTCCCTTCCTCTTTCCCAAGCTCCGCTTGTATAGCCCCCATCTAGATTGGCCTTTGGCCTTTTGAAAGGTGAGCCCCGCAAAAAGAGTCATTTCCCCACTCTCGTGGGAGGGGAGGGGGTTATTCCATGTCCATGACATGACCCTGGTTACCCCCAAACACGTATGCAAAATTTAGTACAGATCAGCCAAACGATTTCAATTTTAAAAGGTGCAGACAGACATAAGTAAATAAATAAACATAGAGAACTGCCGAATCTGATTATGAACCCCCTTCAGTAAACCCGAGGCCTAGACGATATAGCCTGTGTTAGTTGAAATTTATCGAAATAACTTCCCCCATCTGATCCCATCGCATGCATCTTCCCCCATCTCCCCTTTCGTTGAATTTAAACGACCAGATCCATATTTCTCTAATTGTTCTCTGGAACATTTCTTAAATAACGGTGTCAAACTAACTACTCTCCATTCCACAGGTACCGGTCTCGACTCCAATGAGCTGTTAAAGTTATCTGTTAACATCTCGTTTATCTACTCGACCACCTCCCCCAATACACTTCGATGCATATTATCTGGTGCAGAGCTTTATCTTGTCTCCGCTTTCCGAGCTGCTTCTTAACTTCCTCCACCACCAGGGAATCCTCCAAAAGCCCTTCCTCATCTCCGAGATAATTTCTCAGTTGTTGGTAATTGCCCCAACTGTTCATGTGTAAATGTTGCAGCAAAATAAGCACAGTATCTAACTAGAAGGGCACTCAGTAGAGAGCAAACCTCCGCCTGGTTGGCCATATCACTCAATAGTGAAGAATCAAAATTTCGTCCAAAATTAAATAATTCTCATATCCGAATCCATATTCAGATATTCACCAAAATCGAATCGATTCGTCCTCGTCACACACACAACCTGTCCAACAAGTTTCGTCCAAATCCATCCATAACTTTTTGAGATATCCCGCAATGTATAGTTTTTGGCCTGATCTCCCAACGGCGAAGAATCATTGAGGAAATTAAATAATTCTCATATCCGAATCCATATTCAGATCTTCGCCAAAATCGAATCCAATCGTCCTTGTCAGACACCCAACTGGTCCACCAGGTTTCGTCCAAATCCGTCCACAACTTTTTGAGATATCCTGCTATATATCGTTTTTGGCCCGATCTCCCAACGGCGAAGAATCATTGAGGAAATTAAATAATTCTCATATCCGAATCCATATTCAGATCTTCGCCAAAATCGAATCCAATCGTCCTTGTCAGACACCCAACTGGTCCACCAGGTTTCGTCCAAATCCGTCCACAACCTTTTGAGATATCCTGCTATATATCGTTTTTGGCCCGATCTCCCAATGGTGAAGAATCACTTAAAAATTCTAGTAGCCGGATCCGAATCCGGATCTTCACCAAAATAGAATCATTTCGTCCTTGTGACATACGCTACATCTCTGCCAAATTTCGTCCGAATCCGTCCACAACTTCGAGATATTTTGTTAACAAACAAAGAAACAAACAGACAGGAGTGAAAACATAACCTCCATCCACCTTTGGTGGCAGAGGTAATAAGCCTGCAATCTCATTTTCATCGGTGACCTTCACATGAACCCTCATTGGGCCCACACTTGTCTTAACATGACCTTTGCCCCTAATGTAGGCAACTTTCAAAACCCCTGTTATGTTTACTATTGTTGACAACATTCTTCTCATGTTGTTTTTTGGTTTGTCAACTTATTCTCTCACCCAACCTCCGTTTACGCCAATATTGATCCAGGCTGTAATCTAGTCCTGTTGCTGTACCCCTCAGAAGTCCCTTATTGCTCTAAATGGTTCCCGTTACTTCCTAAACGTGAAAAATTTGCTGCATACACCATTCTCCCAACAATAATTTCACATCTACTACTCTGCTCATAAATTATGGTCCCTTTACTAGTCTGAGAAAAATAACAGAAAACATTACATCACAACCCTTTGCTTACAGTCAGCTCCACAATAACCTGCACAACCCCTCGCCCTCGGTCTCCACCCTACCCAGTCACACACAACTGCTCCTGGACTCTGTGTCTTTTGCACGAGAGAAGGTGGAGAGGTTTCTGGAAACCTCAAATCAGATTCTGCAACTGGACCGGGTGGCATCAGCTAAAGTGTCCCAAAAACCGGCTCTGCTGCTCTTGCACATCCTTTTCTGCTCTTTTCACCCTGTCTTTTGTGCAAGGTCGTCTTCCATCTGCTTCAAAATCAGCCCAAATCACCACATTACTTCAACTAAAATGGTACTCCGTAGAGAGCATACCTCCGCCAAGTTGAACAGTTTACGATTTGTATCCAATGATAGGCCAGAACTTGATCTGGACCTTAAACAAAATGGAATCGGCTTGTTCTTGTCGCTGACCCAACTCATCTACAAAGTTTTGTCATAACCTGTGTACTCCTTTTTGAAATATCATGATATTTATCTGTTATGTATTACCTCCCCAAACCCCGGTTATGGTGCACCTCAGAGTCCGGAGCGGGACCACGGCAGAAAGATTTGTTATTTTGAGTGTTCTAATAAACCATGGTAAAACCACACCAATGCAATTGTAGAACAAAACAAGTAATTGTATTAAGAACTCTCACATACACAATAATAACACTATTAAAGAAAGTACAATGAAAATGTCACTTGCATCAAATGAACAATACATATGATGATACCATCATTCCCCAATGCTCTCAAAGTAATAAACTCACGATACGCCAAACGTGAGTGGAATGTAACATTCCCCAAAGTCCGTGCATGGATCTCCACGCTGGTTGAAGCCGTGCAGAACGACGAGAACAGGCAGGTATCGGCATGGCGGCGAATGAGGAGTTACAAGGGGAGAGGTCGATATGGGAATTGAGCCGATATGTAAACCAACGGCAATCAACACGAGAGGCCGATATGGAAATCCCAACGACAAAACAAGATGCACCACACAGACCGCCTCTTCAAGGACAAAATGGCGTATCGGCCTGCAATGGAGGCGTTTGATTTCTCTCCAACAATAACTCACTCTTGGTGATAAAACCTGACGCAGGTTTAATTGCAATCGCAATATATGACGATGTCACGGGCAATCCCTCCCACGGGAAGCCTCAACTCATTCGCGACCAATATCAAAAAGGTCCGCTCACAGCCTCGACGTGACTCACAGCTGTCTCCTCCTCTCTCTGCCCATATCCATCTCTCTTCTTCCAGTCTCTTTTCCGCGTTTTCCTTTTTCCTTCACAAACATTTATTTTTACCTTTTACTAAAGTCATCTCCATTTTACACACAAATCTTAACAACAATATTACCTGAAACTAAAAATCCAACAAGTATATAATAGCAACAAAGGCGGAAGTGATGGATCCGTAACAATAACACTCAGATCACTCAATTGTGAAGAATCATTAAAAAATTGAACAGTATCCGGATCTGGATCCAGATACTCATCAAAATGGATTTCATTCATGCTTTTTACACACCCAACCTGTCACCAAATTTCGTTCGAATCCAACAATAACTTTATGAGATTCCTGCTCACAGACAAACAGACAAGGGTGAAAACATAACCTGTGTCCACCTTCGTTGGTGGAGGTAAACATAACCTGTTTCCACCTTCGTTGGTGGAGGTAAACATAACCTGTGTCCACCTTCGTTGGTGGAGGTAAACATAACCTGTGTCCACCTTCGTTGGTGGAGGTAAACATAACCTGTGTCCACCTTCGCTGTTGGAGGTACACATAACCTGTGTCCACCTTTGCTGGTGGAGGTAAACATAACCTGCGTCCACCTTTGGTGATAGAGGTAAACATAACCTGCGTCCACCTTTGGTGGTGGAGGTTAAAATAAAGTGCAACAAACGACCCCCTTAATTACAAACAAGTGCAACTGGAAGCGCACCCTGTCACGTTTTATTCTGGATCAAACCGCAAACAATGCAAAAC
>NC_136264.1:68446729-68591729 GCF_964187855.1 Myxine glutinosa | reverse complement strand
GCCTTGGCCAACGCCACCATGCTGGCGCACCCGGCGCCCGATGCACCACTCGCCCTCACCACCGACGCGTCGGACTACGCGGTGGGCGCGGTGCACGAGCAGTGGGTGAGTGGTGCTTGGCAGCCGCTGGCGTTTTTTAGCCGGCAGCTCCGCCCGCACTAACGCCGGTACAGCACCTTCGACCGCGAGCTGCTCGGGCTCCACCTGGCGATCCGACACTTCCGCCATCTGCTCGAGGGCCGCCCGTTCACGGCCTTCGTCGATCACAAGCCCCTTGTGTTCGTGATGGCCAAGGTCGCCAAGCCATGGTCGGCCCGGCAGCAACGTCACCTCTCTGCCGTGTCCGAGTACACGATGGACATCTGTCACGTCGCGGGTAAGGACAACCCGGTGGCGGATTGCCTTTCCCGGTCCGTCGCACACACAGTCCACCTCGGGATCGACTATGCCCGGATGGCGGCGGACCAGACCGCCGACCCCGACGTCCAGGCCTTGCGGACCACCGTCACGGGCCTTCGCGTCACCGAGGTGCCGTTCGACGTCGCGGGCACTGCCCTCTTGTGCGACGTCTCCCTCGGCCGGCCTCGCCCCATCGTGCCCGCTGGCTGGCAGCGCCCGGTTTTTGACGCCATCCACGGCCTGTCCCACCCGGGCACGAAGGCCTCCCAAAAGCTCGTCACGGCAAAGTTCGTCTGGCATGGCCTCAGGAAGAACGTCCGCGACTGGGCCAGGACGTGCCTCGCGTGCCAGCGCGCGAAAGTCCACCGCCACACCCAAGCCCCGTTGGCCCCGTTTACGGTGCCCGAGCGTCGGTTCGACCACGTCCACGTCGACTTGGTGGGACCTCTGCCCCCCTCGCAGGGTTTCACCCACCTCCTCACCATGGTGGACCGCACCACCCGGTGGCCAGAGGCCGTGCCATTGGCGGCGACGGCTGCGGCTGACGTCGCGCAAGCCTTCATCGCCACGTGGGTTGCTCGGTTCGGTGCCCCCTCGGACATCTCGTCCGACCGCGGCCCCCAGTTCACCTCAGAGCAGTGGCGCAAGGGCTCGGCGTCAAGCTGCACCGCACCACGGCTTCCCACCCCCAGGCCAACGGCCTGTGCGAGCGCTTCCATCGCTCAATGAAGGCCGCGCTCCGGGTCAGCCTCCGCGATGGCAGCTGGGCCGACAGGCTCCCCTGGGTCCTGCTGGGCCTCAGGATGGCGCCCAAGGACGACCTGCGCGCGTCCTCGGCGGAGCTGGTCTTTGGGCAACCACTGCGGGTACCGGGCCAATTTATCCCCGACTCCACGGCCCCTTGGTCCGTGGCGCAACAGCGCTCCACCCTTCAGGAGACCGCCAGGAGGTTCGCCCCGATGCCGACGGCACATCACGGTTGCCCGTCCTCCCACGTCGCCCCGGAGCTTTGCACGGTGGAGTACGTTTTTGTCAGGCACGACGCCCACCGCGCGCCGCTGCGGCCCCCGTACGACGGGCCATTCCGCTTGCTGGAGAACGGGGACAAGCATTTCACTGTGGACATCGGCGGTACTCCAGATCGTATCTCCGTGGACTGCCTCAAGCCGGCCCACCTCGATCTGGACCACCCCCCGCAAGCAGCTCTGCCTCCGCGTCGAGGCCGCCCCCCGGCGGGCAGACCCCCGGCACCCCCAGCCCCGCGACTCCCCAGCCCTGCACACATCGCCAGAGGGCGTTTCGGCCAGGTCATCCGGCTTCCCTGCAAGCTCACCCTTCAGGTGCGCGGGAATTCTGGGGGGGCGCCTGTGGCGGACACAATGCCAGTGGGCAATAATTCCGCGCACCAGTGGGTGGCGTGAGTGTCCGGGCGTGGAAGCGCAGCTCGGGCCACGCCCAGAGCAAAGGCGTCACGAGGCGCAGGGTGGAACTGAGATACATGTCCCGCCTTTCGGCCGACCGGCCACGCCCGGGGGCAAGGCGTGGCCTCGGGACATATTATATGCGGGCTCTAAAGTCGAGCCCGCCCAGTGCTTACGTGCGGGCTGTTATAAAGTGTTTCAGTTTGTACAACACGTTGTGGCCATCTTCTTGGCAAACGAATTATGTGTGCACAGCACCACAATATAAATATATATAAATATAAATAGGCCTATATTGAAGAAATAATTATGTATATAAGAAAAAAAAACAAGAAAAAAAACAATCACCATGGTGATGTTCCTGTGCATGATCCACTATTCTCGCCATTTGCCCCGACTCTCCCTCACCTTCCACAGAGGTGTTGATTGGATGAATGCGCTGTTGGTGTAACACAACCATGATAGGCCAAAAAGTCTCCGATGTTGCTCCTTGTTCGTCCCTTCATTGTCAAGGTGGGTCATGTGGAGATTCCTCCTTTTGCTTCACTCATTGATCACAAACATCGCAACCAATCTTATCTTGAGTGAGTTGTGATGAGTGCAAAAGGTTTCTCTTCTCTGATTCAAAGAAAGCAATTACAGCTGCAATGTGCTCGTGGTAAAAGCTCGGGGAGATCGTAAAATGGCGATCAGGGGAACAACGGCCATAAATCCAGAACAACACCGTCGACTATCGAATGTTATTAGCGGTACAACATACATGACAAAATGACTGTTTCAATCAACCTGGATCATGTTTATTAAACTAAACTAACCCAAACAACAAACCTGTATTAGTCCGTTTTATATCTTCGTTCTCCTGCGAATTGAATTTGACAACGAATCATCATTTGTGGAGGTTCAACATGGATGATCATTGTATGCACACACAGGTAACAGTGGAGACACACACAGGTCTCATCCTCACATGTTTTCACTGGGATAGAGCGAAAAAATCCCCACTTCGTGAATGTTGATATGTTTGTTCAAAATACACCAAACAATGTAATATACTGTAGGAGCTGTGCTCCCACGTCAATCGGAAGAATGGACGCGACAAAAAGCTGGAATTCGTCCGAGTTTCTTTATTGTCACAAAACAACTCGGGTACTCTGAAAAGCCCATTTATCGGGCAGCAATATATATACACACATTATCCCAGAGCGTTTGCCTGGGAAAGGCGAGAGGGGGCGTGGCCGGGCGTCCTGGCCGCGGCCTGGCAAGTCGAGGGCTGGCATGCCCAGGCTTCCTGGACGAGCCCGGCATGGTGATCGCTCCGCGTCCTTGGTAGGTGCAAGGCGATTGTGTAAACCCAGCGGTAGCCGCTACACACGTCCCCCCAGAATTGACTTGCACCGGCAGGGTCAATTTGAGGGGGGTCCTGATGACCCGGCCAAAGCGACCCCTGGCGGGTCGTGGGGGGGGGGGGGGTCCGGTGTGGTGGTGGGCGGTCGAGTGGGGGGCACCGTGGATGGGGGGCGGCCTCGCCGCGGCGGAAGGGCCAACCGTGGCGGTTGGTCGATGTCCACGTGCGCCGGCTTGAGGCGGTCCACCGCAATCCGGTCCGACCTGCCGCCGATGTCGATGACGAACGACTTGTCGTCCCGTCGCAGGACCCGGAAGGGCCCGTCGTACGGCGGCCGGAGTGGCCCCCGATGTGCGTCATGACGCACAAAAACGTACTCCGCTGTGCGAAGCGCTGGGGGGACGTAGGACTGGGGGTCACCGTGGTGGGATGTTGGCACGGGGGCAAACCGTCGGGCGGCCTCCTGGAGGTCCGAGCGCTGGTGAGCTGCGGACCAGGGACTGGTAGCGTCGGGCACGAATTCGCCCGGGACGCGTAGCGCCTGGCCGTAGACAAGCTCGGTGGTGGATGCCCGGAGGTCCTCCTTGGGGGCCGTGCGGAGGCCCAAAAGGACCCACGGCAGCCGGTCGGCCCAACCGCCGTCTTGAAGGCCGGCAATGAGCGCGGCCTTCATGGAGCGGTGGAATCGCTCGCACAACCCGTTGGCTTGGGGGTGGTAGGCCGTAGTACGGTGGAGCTTGACCCCCAGGTTGCGGGCGACCGCGCCCCACAGCTCGGAGGTGAACTGCGGTCCGCGGTCTGACGAGATGTCCGCCGGTGCGCCGAAGCGGGCGACCCAGGTGGCGATGAAAGCCTGCGCCACGTCGGCGGTGGTGGTGGAGATGAGGGGAACGGCCTCCGGCCACCTGGTGGTCCTGTCCACCATGGTGAGCAGGTGTGTGAACCCCCGTGATGGGGGGAGGGGGCCCACATGATCCACGTTGACGTGGTCGAAACGTCGTTCGGGCACGGTGAAAGGTGCCAGCGGGGCCTGGGTGTGTCGGTGGACCTTGGCCTGTTGGCAGGCTGTGCAGGTGCTGGTCCAATCGCGGATGTCCCGTCGAAGGCCGTGCCAGACGAATCACGCCGACACCAGCTTCTGGGAAGCTTTCCGGCCCGGGTGGGAAAGGCCGTGGAAGGAGGCGAAGATGCGGCGTTGCCAGGTAATGGGCACGATGGGGCGAGGCTGGCCTTGGGAGACGTCGCAGAGCAGGACAGTGTCCGCGAAGGGGATGTTGGCCAGGCGGAGGCCCGTGTCCGCCGCCTGGAGGGCTTGCACCGTGGTGTCGGTGGTTTGGTCCGCCGCCATAAGCGCGAAGTCCACGCCGAGGTGGACCGCATTCGCGCTGGCCCGAGAAAGACAGTCGGCCACGGCGTTGTTTTTGCCGGCGACGTGCCGGATGTCCGTGGTAAACTCCGACACGGCGGAGAGGTGGCGTTGTTGGCGGGCCGACCATGGCTCCGTGACCTTGGCCATTGCGTAAACCAATGGCTTGTGGTCGACGAATGCAGTGAAGGGTCGGCCCTCCAGGAGGTGGCGGAAATGGCGAACGGCCAGGTGTAGACCGAGGAGCTCACGGTCAAACGTGCTGTATTTGAGCACGTTCGGCCGGAGCTGCCGGCTGAAAAAAGCGAGTGGCTGCCAAACCCCGTTCACCCATTGTTCATGTTCACGGCACGGCCCACCGCGTAGTCGGAGGCATCCGTGGTGAGGGCGATGGGAGCGTTGAGCACCGGGTGAGCGAGCAGTGTTGCGTCGGCAAGGGCCCGCTTTGAGCTTTGGAAGGCCGCATCCATTGCTGTGGACCAGACGATGTCGTGCTTGGCCGGCTTGCCCCGGAGGGCTTCGTAGAGGGGCCGCATGAGTTGAGCAGCGCGGGGCACGAAGCGGTGATAGAAATTCACCATTCCCAGGAATTCCTGCAGGGTCTTTATGGAGCAGGGACGCGGAAACGTGGTGATGGCCTCGACCTTGGTTGGCAGCGGCACGGCCCCGTTCTTGGTGATGTGGTGGCCCAAAAAATCAACGGCCGTCGTGCCGAAGTGGCATTTGGCCGGGTTGACGATGAGGCCGTGCTTGCTGAGGCGCCCGAACAGTGTTCGGAGGTAGAGGAGGTGCTCGGCCCGGGACGTGCTGGCGACGAGGATGTCGTCCAGGTAAACAAAGAGGAACGGCAGGTCACGCAGCACGCCGTCCATCAAGCGCTGGAACGCCTGAGCCGCGTTCTTGAGGCCAAACGGCATCCGTAGGAATTCGAATAAGCCGAACGGCGTGATGACGGCCGTTTTAGGGACGTCGGCCGCCCTGACAGGTACCTGGTGATATCCCCGTATGAGATCGCTTTTTGAAAAAATGACCCGTCCTGCCAGACGGGCGGAGAAGTCTTGGATGTGCGGGATCAGATACCTGTCGGGGCTGGTAGCGTCATTAAGGCGGCGGTAGTCGCCACATGGGCGCCAGCCGCCCCCTGGCTTTGGGACGATGTGTAGTGGCGAAGCCCACGCGCTATCGGAGCGCCGCACGATGCCGAGGTGTTCCAAAGAGTCGAACTCGGCTTTGGCCACGGCGAGCTTGGCTGGGTCGAGGCGGCGGGCTCTGGCGTAGACCGGCGGGCCCATGCTTGGTATGTGGTGCTCGATCCCATGTCGTACTGCGACGGCCGAAAACGTCGGCCGCGTGAGGGCCGGGAACTCCGTGAGCAGGCGAGCAAACTCGTTCGCCGCCGGGAGGGCGCATGCCAGCTCGGTCGGAGCGGAGCTGCTCAATGTGCATACCAGGGAGCTGAAGGTCTCGGCGTTGATGAGGCGACGCCGTTGGACGTCCACCAGCAGTCCGTGTGCGCAGAGGAAGTCGGCGCCTTGCAGAGCCATGGGCACGTTTGTGGTTACAAACGTCCAAGTAAAGCATTGGCCGCCGAAGCAGAGGGTGACGTTGCGCAGGCCGAAGGTGTGGATGGCCGATCCGTTGGCCGCAACCAAGGAGGGGCCGCAAACCGCGGACTGCCTGTCCTGATCAGAGGCGGGTATGACGCTCAGTTGGGCGCCGGTGTCGCACAGGAAGCGCCGTCCGGACGCTTTGTCCGTGATGAAAAGTAAGTTGCCCGTGTGGCCGGCGCTCATGGCTGGTAATGAACGCCGGCCCGGCCGTTTCCCGGGCTGCCGAAGGTGCACGGGGGTCGGCATGTCCGGGCCTTCTGTCCGAACCTGGCATGATAGTAACACCACGCTTGGTCAGGTGGAGGCCCCGGTCGTCGTGCTGGAGGTGGTCAGCTCGGCGTAGCGGCCGCCAATTGCGTCGGCAGTTCGGTCGTCGACCGTGCCGGGTGCTCGGGCGCCATGGGCGTTGCGTCGGACTGCGGTGGGCCCCAGGTCGCTGCTGCAATGCGTTGGCCTGACGCGGAGATCTTGTCGGCTTCCCTGGCGAGGGCGCGGGGATCCGTGATCGTTGTGCTTGCCAGGGCGAAGCGTACCGGGGTAGGCAGCTGACGGAGGAACAGCTCCCGGAACAGGAATGCCGGAGAGTGCTCGCCGAGCAGCGAAAGCATGTAGTCCATTCGCTCGGACGGGCGCGTGTCGCCGAGCTCGGGCAGGTCGAGCAGGCGCCATGCGCGTTCCGCCGATGGGAGGGCGAAAGCGTCGAGGAGGAGCTTTTTAATCGCGCCGTATTTGTCAGTGGCTGGCGGGCCCTCGAGGAGGCTCAGGGCGCGGGCCGCGGTGGCTGAACCGAGCGCTGCTACCACATGGTGGAAGCGGGTGTCGTCGGCCGTGATGCCTCACAGGGCGAACAGGGAGTCCGCCTGGGCGAACCAAACCACCGCGTGAGCCTGCCAGAAGGTAGGCAGTTTAAGGGCAACTGCCGTGTCCATGTCGGTAGGTCACCAATGTAGGAGCTGTGCTCCCACGTCAATCGGAAGAATGGACGTGACAAAAAGCTGGAATTCGTCCGAGTTTCTTTGTTGTCACAAAACAACTCGGGTACTCTGAAAAGCCCGTTTATCGGGCAGCAATATATATACACACATTATCCCGGAGCGTTTGCCCGGGAAAGGCGAGAGGGGGCGTGGCCGGGCGTCCTGGCCGCGGCCTGGCAAGTCGAGGGCGGGCATGCCCGGGCGTCCCGGCCGAGGCCTGGCAAGTTGAGCGCGGGCCTGCCCGGGCGTCCTGGACGAGCCCGGCATGGTGATCGCTCCGCGTCCTTGGTAGGTGCAAGGCGATTGTGTAAACCCAGCGGTAGCCGCTACAATACACGTGTTTGTCGTTCATTGTTATCTTGATATGTGGGTTTCAGAAGGTGGAATGGAGACTCCCAGGTGTGAATAAGTATCCACCTTCACATGGGTGTGTGTGTATGTATATGTATGTGTGTACGTGTGTGTGTGTATATGTGTGTGTGTGTATATGTGTGTGTGTATATGTGTACTGTGATGAAATTGTTCTTACAACATGTACATGTGTGTGTATATAGTATGTGTACGTGTGTGTGTATATGTGTGTGTGTATATATATGTGTACATGTGTGTGTGTATATGTGTGTGTATATGTGTGTATTGTGTGTATATATATATATATATATATATATATATATATATATATATATATATCTATCTATAATGCCAGTAATCTCTGTGTGTCTGTCTGTGTGTTTGTATGCGACCGCTGTTTCTCGACAACCACGGGTCCGATATACTTGAAACTTGCCAGGTATATTGCTGGGGACCCGAGGATGTGCCTTTTCAAGGTTTCATATTAATCGGACAAGTACTTACCGAGATATGTCCAAAAAACGATTCAACCAATCACAGAGCAGCGAACGATCGCGTTTGCCGAACGTGGCGGGCACACTCTGCCTCGGATGGCACATTTGAGAGCGTATTCATTTATTTCACGTTTGCAAACTATGTTGGCGTTAAACTATGTTTTACAACTGATAAAAACGAATTTGCGATTCATTCGCTTTCCTGCGCGTTTGTGTACGCGATGGCGATTTCTTTACCAAACTCCGGAAGCCGTTCGCTTTGGACCGAACCATTGCATGTAAATAGAGGGGGGGGATTGTCACCACTCGCAAGCCGTTCGCTTTGGACCAAACCATTTCATGTAAATAGAGGGGGGGGATATAATTTTAGATATAGATATAGTACGGGCAATGCCCTAGTATCTATAATTCCAGTAATCTCTGTGTGTATGTATGTATGTATGTATGTCTGTGACCGCTGTTTCTCGACAACCACGGGTCCGATATACTTTAAACTTGCCAGGTATATTGCTGGGGACCCGAGGATGTGCCTTTTCAAGGTTTCATATTAATCGGACAAGTAGTTACCGAGCTATGTCCAAAAAACGATTCAACCAATCAGAGAGCAGCGAGCTTTCACGTGTGCCGAACGTGGCGAACAGACTCTGCCTCGGACGGCACATTTGAGAGCGTATTCATTTATTTCACGTTGGAAAACGATGTTGCCGTTAAACTATGTTTTAAAACTAAATAAAACTAATTTGCGATTCATCGTAACTGCGATTTGCGACCTTCCGGACAGTGAAGACTTCACTTCCGGCAGCCAATCACAGAACGCGTTGTTGCGAGCCGAGCCGAGCGCGTGCGCCATTACGGTTCGTAATTCGATTTCTTCCGGAGAAAATAATAATTTCTCGATTTCTTATGCGCATTATTTCTCCCAGAGCGAAGGGCGGAAGCGAAGAGCGTTGTTTTTTTTGTTTACGGGCGTACGGGCGTACGGGCGGGGTAGAGCGTACGGGTAGCGTTTTTTTTTTTTTTTGGCAAGGAACGGGCACCCACGTACGGGCATGCCCTAGTATATATAAATATATAAATATATATATATATATATATATATATATATATATATATATATATATATATATATATATATATATATAGTTGCGGATCTCCAACGTCGGCCTCCCCCTTATCAAGGGGGGATTAATCCCCTTGTCTTTTTACTAGCCGACGTGATCCGGGGCTATCACGTTCCTTCCGGTCGGTGTTAAATAGGGTTGTAAGGCGAAATAGTCTTATTACCGGCCGTGTAGTACTAACACCGGCCGTGAAGCAAGGAAATAACCCGACCCGAACCACGGTTTCAGTGGACACGCCGAGCGATAGCGAGCCGCGATTCGGGCCATTAACGGGAACTAACCCGATTGGAGCGGTTCCTAATCGTGCCACGCTTACCCAATGGAGAAATCACTAAGACGGTCGAATTAAGAGGAAAACAGGAAGAACAGGTAATTTATTACACTTTGTACAAGGAAGGAGAAGGAGAAGCAATGTACAGGGAAGAGGAAGAAGCAGATACACAGGGCAGCCTTATACAATATACAGTCTTATACTTATCCCCTGGACACGGGCCCGTTCGCACTCAGTCACACTCTCAGACTCACTCACACGGGGTTGTAGATGGTCGGGTTGAGGGTCCACCGATGGCGTCCACAGCTCGCTCTGGTCCCCGACTCGTACCACGAAGCAGATGGTGATGGCAGGCAAGCTCTCCGCGTGGTGTTGGCGCGAAGCGGACAATTATATCGGGGAAAGGTAGGCTGGGCTATTATACTGGCGTACGTAATAGTTGTACCGGCGCCTTATACGCGCTCCCGGAATAGTTCAATACAATGCGCCACTTCCACAATGCTTTCACAATGATGTCACCAAAGCGCCTTTCCCAATCGAGTCCTTGAAACCAGCAATGCAATGCGCTCCCACCAAGTCCTTCAGAGGGCTCTATTCTCAATACTGGTCACAGCGCGTCTCTCCTCATAACTCGACTCGACGAGTGCCTCTCCCTTCTCATAACTGAGGTGGGGGCCTCGCGCAAAGGGTTTTATTGCCACGCCCAGCGAACCCTCTGGAATCTCTAGCCACACCCTGTCAGGTGATGTCGCCTCAGCCCTGATTGGTTGTTGGGGTCTTACCGGCTCCGCCCTTGATGGCTGCCTGACATGGCCACACCCCCACCCTTGCGCACCGCTCCCTTTTTGGGCCTTACCTCGTGGCATTTGGGTTGGTTTCAGCATCCTAATGCGAGGGGCAATGGGGTGCAGACAGGATGGGCGCAATGGGGAATGGGGTGCAGACTGGATAGTGTGCAATGGAGTCGATTGGAGGGAGGGCTGCAGAATGAACAGGGCCTACTCTTATTTGTTTCACACAACGCAGATGATAACTATTGGAAATGGCCTTAGCTCACATATACTAAGAAATAACTAACGTTCTAAGGTGACCTACGTGTTGCATGTGGCCTAACTATGGGGGCAGAACCTTTAACCGTTATTAATCAAATATGTACACTTTCAGAACCGCAACACTGCACCCCTCCTTTCGCCAGGCTCGTTACCGAGCCGAACCCACATACCAGTGAGCCCGACCGGTTCTGATACCAGGGTCAGGACTACTTTTTAACAATTAGTGTGACACTTAGGTGTAGTTTCCCTCTACATTGTACCTAACACCCTGGGTGCGACAGTTTTAAACACTAGATATGTCCCACCTGCTGCGTTGTGTACTATAGAACTGACTCACGCCCACAATTAACCGAATTACGGAATTATTTTCAAACTACACATAAAGCCGGTGGGGAGCATGTTATTTACAAGACTACTAATTATTTACAAAACGACAACTCAGGACCTGTCTTTTGTGGGGGAAAATTTTTTTTTTGAAAAGAGGAAACACCGAATGCAATGCACTGCACTGCACCAATACACCATACACCCATATGCACCCAAAAAAAAAAATGCACAAAAGCACCATCACCAAAAATGCACAATCATCACATTTCAAAACTCCTGAATGATGCCTTGTATTGGCTGGCTGCTGGACTGCGACGTCTTCTTGCTTCGTGTTCTTCGGTGTGCCATCATCAAAACCTGAGATCTTCTTTCCCTGACACACCAAAGGAAATTAATAAAAAGTGCACAAACCATGTCCGCTTTTTATTTTAGCCAGCAGGGCCAGCTTAGGTGGTCCGACTGCATGGCATCGATGCCACTTAAAAGAAACAGTGGTCCGCAGGGCAAGATAACGTTTGCCGCGATTGCCTGCCCAAGCAAAGGTGCCAGGCCACAGAACGTGTGGTCCACATGGTGTACCGGTGCAGGCAGCAGGGTGCAGCGCAAGAGTGCGGCCGCACCGCTCGGGGCACCTGCACACTCCCCTCAACAAAAGGTAATGGGTCCATGGGTGGGGAGGAAGACAAAGCAGAGGTTAGCGAGGGAAAGGGCGCAAGGGTACACGTCAAAACAAGGTAATGCGACATGAGGGGCATGGGAGAGCGAGCGGAGAAAGCTCGTCCCTAGCCGTACGTGACCCCCCAGGTCAATCTACACTACCCTTGACCTTCCCCGTATTTACAATTTACAAATTCCGTCTCTACCGTCTCGTCTCCCATATCTCCCCCTAAACGAAATTCGTCTGCCAATCCCTCCCAAGAAGGAAGGGATGGAATATACACAATGTCTCACCCACGTCATGATGCGTCTTACATTCCAAACATTTGCAAAAACCTGGTGTGGAGTCCTGTCACCTTGGTGAGTGGATGTGGATGGTGCAAAGAGATTTCATCCTAGCTATCCTCTAATTGACATAAACTCTTAAACTACCTGGTGTCTTGCCCTGCCAATTGGCATCTTTACACTATGTGGTTCTAAACGCCGTTCGCACAATTCCCATTGACCATACTGTGGTGCCTTCCAAATTTGGGGTCTCACTCCCCCAATTTTTATATCTGTGCCCTCGCACAATTTCGGGGCTGGGTCATGTGGCTCTACCAGCAGGTCTACCTATCTGCGCACCACCGCCACTGACGTCGCCACCCGAGCTTGCCTAGCTCCTCAACTACCCTAACCTGGGGAAGGCCCTCCTGGCTCTCTCACCCCGTAATGCCCTCTCTGGCATTGGGCTACCCGGGTCCTCCCTTAGGATCCTCGGGCCCCACTGAACTCTACCTGGCTCCCAGAGCCTTCCTGCCGCCTCACCTGGCCGACAGACTACCAGTGGCGGAGTGCCCATTTAACCATACTCACTAATTAAGCCCACACGCCCAGCCATTCCACTTACTCATGCACCCCTCAAAGCAACAACCTGCTACTACTCGCACCACAGATGTCAATATCCAACAAATTTACCTGCTTCCTCTACCTAACTTTAAACTACCCCACCGGGTATTCGTGAAGAGGTCCATCCTTCCCCCATACACTCTTTCGCACCATGCATTCCACACCTTTTATTCCACACACTCACTCAACACCATTTATTCCACACCACTCAGTATTCTTACTTGCACCCCATGCAAGCCAATCACTCAATACACTTACACTTGCCGACAATACTCTACTCATACACTTTCACACACACACACACACTTTCACACACACACACACACACACACACACACACACACACACACACACACACACACACACACACACACACACACACACACACACACACACACACACACACATCATTCTCGACCATTGCCTCATTTGCTCACTCACCACAAAGATTTTCATTCAATTCCTCATTTGCGCCTAAAGCACATCCTCAAGCTCACACACAATTTCTCCACACTACTACACACACACAGCATCATTTAATCGAACTATTTCCCTCTAAAACTCGTGCTCCCCGTCATCCCTTATACGAAGCACATCCCCCATCATTAATATCCACCTAATCTGACTACGTCCCCACTACTTGTACAATGTCTCTACTTAAATCTCAGTCTCCCATGGTCACTTCTAAATCCCTATCAATTATCCTAGCCCGCCCTGGCTAGTTTTCACTGCCAAACCCCATAAGTCTATAGCTCATGTGCCCCAATGGTGAGGTGAATGGTAAAGCTACCATTTGCCATCACTACTGCCATTACTAATCGTCCACTAACTATGAGCCTCTCGTGCGGGAATACATTGTCACTGCTCGGCTTCGAAAAGTCGAGCAATGCATGCGGTTGGTCAGTCTCCTGTTGGTTGGGTCCATCCGGCATTTTCGATTCTGGGGAGGAGGCATACTTGGGCCGAGGTTCCAGGTGCCATCTCGGCGCGGAGCCTTCCGGTGTCCGCCACGATGATCCAACCTCCCGCGGTCGGACCACCGCGCCCGCCAGGGGGCGAAGGTCCGACCTGGCCTACCTCCCCCAGAATCGTGCCGTTCGCCTCTTGCGCCACGGCACGGCACCGACCATACAGGGCGGGGCCCGGCCCGAATCGTGCACGGCGCTCCTTGCGAGAGCGCTGCGGCAGCGATCTCCGCCGGCTCCCGCAGCACACAAGGCACACCACGCCCCGAGAGCTCGCGTCGGCTGTACGTCGCCCTAAACGCTGCCCGGTCTGCATCGATGCTTGAGTCGCATTCTCACACCACGCAACCCGGTTCTCACTCACACATCCCATACACTCCCTGCACTCTATTACCGCACTCTCTCTCCGTGCACTCTCTTTTCTTACACATTCAGGTGCACACCACTCAGGCGCACTCACACACTCCGTTACATCCTCTGTAACTACCATGGGTGTGCACTCCTGCATACACCCACTCAGCGCACACCTACCCATGGGTGTGCAATCTCCCACGGCACACCCAATCACACGCTCTGGTGTGCATCCCCGCACACTCTCTTCAGCCAACTCACACTCTGTGTCGCACTCTGTTTCAACACACTCTTCCCACATATATTCCGTCATACACTCTTCTTCGCACTCTGTAACACACTCGCGCTCCGGTGCCGTTCGCACACGCGCGCCATTCACCTTCACACAGCGCACCACGGACCTTCCACAAGCGCCCGGGTGACGTCGGGATCCCAAGCGCGCGAGAAATCCTTTCGCGCCAAACCTTTTCGCGCCATATACAGCCCTACTTACCTTCGGGATCCTTTTCTCCTCACGCAGCTGCAAACTTTAATTTTGGTTAGGAAGCACGACATCACAATGTGAATACAGACTTTGAGTGCATTCCATCTTTTCCTCCCATTCAATTCCTATCTCTGCCGTCTCCTCAACCCCGATTTCAACTATAATTATTTCATTTTGTTTTTCCTCGACGACCGCCGGCGCTAATAAAATTTTCTCTTCTACTTCGGCGGTAGTCGGCTTTTCCATACCCCATGTCACGATTTCTACCCCGGTCCACCTGGCTGTGCTTGGCTCAACCTCGCTTTCCCCGCGTTCCTCAAGTCGCGCTACCCCGTCGCATACCAGTGTGCCTTTCCCGCTCGACCTGCGGTCTATGTCCTTTCCCATTTTTTTTATTTGGCCACCTATTCTGTTACCACACCCTTTGAACCCGTCTTTCATCCCTTTCATTCGATTCTCTTGGGTGCCCATCCTGTTTTCCAACCCCACTAACCCCTCGTTCATTTCTCCCATTTGGCCACCCACGTCCTTCAATTGGACCCCCAATTTGCTTTCTAATCCCCCAATTTGATTTCCCATTTTGTTCTACAAATTATTTAACCCGTCTTTCATCTGGACACCCATTTCCTTCATTTGGCCCTCCATATCATTTTTCAAACCCCCAATTTGGTTTCCCAATCGCTCCCCCATTCTGTTTTCCAATCGATCACTGTTCTTTTCCATCCCCATTTGTATGGCTGCCTGTATCTGCGCCATGAGGGCCTGCACATCTATCACCCCCATTTGCTCAGCGGGCACGGCCCGCGTCGCAATGTGCGAGGCGCCGCCATTTTGTTCGCCTGCCACCCCTACTGCTGCACCCTCATCAATGTCCTCTTCCATTTCTCCCAATTGTCCCAATTCTTCCCGGGGGTCCTGGGTCGATTCTACCTCTTCCTCTACCTCTTCATTCACCACCACCGGCATCCGACCGCCTTGGCTATCCATGGCACGATTCAATTTAGATATTAATACAATTTCGGCCGCTCGTAATTTTGAGTGCGTTAGGCGCACTTCGGGTCAAATCCCACTCCTGACACGAATTGTTGCGGATCTCCAACGTCGGCCTCCCCCTTATCAAGGGGGGTTTAATCCCCTTGTCTTTTTACTAGCCGACGTGATCCGGGGCTATCACGTTCCTTCCGGTCGGTGTTAAATAGGGTTGTAAGCCGAATTAGTCTCATTACCTAAGTACTAACACCGGCCGTGAAGCAAGGAAATAACCCCACCCTAACCACGGTTTCAGTGGACACGCCGAGCGATAGCGATAGCGAGCCTCCATCCTCACCTGATTCTACAGGGGTACCACTGAGAGGGTCCTGACCAGCTGTATCACTGTCTGGTATGGGAATTGCAATGTCTCGGACCACCAGACTCTGCAGTGGATAGTGAAGACAGCTGAAAACATCATTGGGGTCTCTCTCCCCTCCATGCAGGATATATATTACAAACGCTGCACACGCAAGGCCGCCAGCATAGTTGACGACCGTTTCCACCCGTCCTATGGAATTTTTGCCCTCCTGCCATCTGGGAAAAGGTACCGCAGCATCCAGGCCAGATCTGCCAGACTCTGTAACAGCTTCTTCCCCCAGGCTGTCGGGCTCCTCAACACCCTGTTACCTTCCACCACCCACTTTAATTTAACTAACAGGGTCTAAACGCCCTCTTTCTCCCTCCCCTCCCCACCTCCCCCACTTGCATTGCATATATCATATGCTGCTATACAGAATATGTTTCTACATAAATGGTTTACTTATCAGATGTAACCTACAGTCAACTGTTCAACTCTATACATTTTGTTAAAATTTTTATTTTATGTTGTCTTGGATATACTCATATTGCCATGGATATTAATTGTGTATTTACTGTATACTATCCTGTGTATTTATAGTATTGTTCTGTGTATTTATGGTATTTCGCTACACTTGTCATGTCCAATTGCACTATGTGTCGTCTTGCTTGAATGTTTATATTGCACCGAGGACCAGGAGGAACGTCATTTCGTTCCATTTTATACTGCATTGTATATGAATGGGATGACAATAAAGTTTATTGAATTGAATTGAATTGAAAATGATTCAGGACCTGATTGGTGGGTTTCTGAACCTGGACAACATGGTGTGCCTTGTAGCCTGGTGCATTGCCTGGTAAATTATCCCTTATGAGAGGAGGGCCTGTCTTTCCTTCCCCAATGCATAAAGACATAATAACCTGAAATAAGGGAAAGGGACTAAGATAATGGTCTGCTATGAAATAACTATTCAAAGGGACCTGTATGGTGGTTGCCATTACTTTTTAGTGGTTTCCCAAAACCACAATATATATATATATATCTAGTGCCTTCAGAAAGTATTCACACCCATTGACATTTCTCACATTTCCTTGTGTTGCAGCTTGAATTTAATATGGATTATATTGAGTTTTGTTTTTTTTACAAAATAATTTGCCCACATCCAAAACCATGATGTTTTCTACCCCCGTTAAACCAACCCCACCCCTCCCAAACATGTGCTTGTGTATCCATATTATCCACCCGTTTGCGTTCTCCTTTACACCTGATCGTTACCTGCACCCCCTGGTTCTCTATTTACGTCCATACTGTCCCTGCGCCCTGCTGTTGGCATTTACTCCTTTCTCCTGCTGTTCCCTTTATGTTGTCCTGATGTGTTCTGCGGCCCAGTTCTTGTATGAGCCTTGACCTTGTATGTGAAAAAGAAAAAGATAAAAAGATAGCTCAGTCGGTAGAGCATCAGACTTTAAATCTGAGGTTCCCGGTTTGGGTGTTTCATTTTCTGAAAAAAAAACAACCAAATCCCTCTCCCAAAAAACAACTCCTGGTAGTGTTTCTGAACATATCCCAGTGAATCAGTGATCTCCCCACTCACTCCCCAAATACACCAATAAAATAAATAAACAGATTGAGTTCAGGTGGTGTTGGTCGAGCACTGGCAGGATGTGCCAAATGATCATCTCCGGCATCCATTGTTTTGCCATCCTTGTTTTACTCAATGATCTTGGGGACCATGGGACCGTACGGTCAAATGTGTGCGAGGCATGACCCAATTCTCAACCCGTCATCACACCGCAACCTCTTAACCCCAGGTGTACCCCTGGGTGTTCCCATTCTTTGCGGATGGGTAGACGCAGGAGTCAGGGGTATGCTACACGTATCGAGGGTTCAACAGTCAATGGTGTCATCGTATCATCCTGTACGCTACTCTTGGATTTACCAAGTACGGTAAAGCTTTGGATTGTTTCATCAAATGGTCATCGTGTTCATGAGGTACAAACCAACATGGCGGAATTCGAATGATTTTCACTCTGAATGCGGCCCATGGGTGGTCGAGCAAGACATTCATTCTTGTGCTTAATCTTCATCAAACCAAACATGAAAGCTTCATTATGCTCGTGGAACTTCCATTATCAAACGACTGCACGTGCAAACTGGAAGAACAAATGTGTATTTGCAATTCGTTCAATTAAAAACGCGGAGCAAGTAAAATATTTGTGCACCCAAAGTACACGTGGCAGGGAGAGACCGCGCCGCCATTGAAGGTCAAACCAGAGAGTGGTTTCAAAAGGTGTTTCTGGGAAGGTGAGTTAATGGCGTGTTTTGGTAGTTACCCAAGAAGTTACTGACCTGACCAAGCGTGCCAACGAAGTTAGCGAAAACCTGACGTTTCCTTTTCAAAATATGCGTCATGAGAAATGGGCAACAACCATGAAATGGAGCAACCAACAACCTTGGTGTACAGACACCTTGAAAAGAAAGTGAGAAATTGTCTTACAAGGTGTCAGACAAGTTTTGGAGTCACCACCGAGGCAAGATTTCCCTGAAGGTTTGTTAGTCCGAGACTGACGGACAATATACTGCAGTCACGTGTGTGAAATCATATATTAATTATATTTACCATTTGAGCTTGTCATCAGATTTTCAACATAGGACGTACATACAGCCTGACGTTCGGTTTCTCAACGGATTTCAGCAATGGGAAGGTTCAAACTTTCAAAACTCCATCGGGTGATTCAAGTATCACGTGATCAATGACGTCATCAAAAGTTAAAAATCAGAATAAATCATCCATAAGTTTACATTGGTAAGCTGTTTTGAAATATGAACGACATATTTAGACTCACTTTGGAACAAGCTTTCATTTTTTTTTTTGTACAAAAGTCTAGGCTCGTTTAAGAGCTAACACATTACACACAAAACACATGCACGGACACATAAAACATGTAAGAAAGGGAGCGGGAGACAAGATGGGGAGAGAAAGGGAAGGACACAAGTACAGCAGCAGAGAACAGGGACATCGGGAGATCTGGGGGAGGGAGAGGGCTTGGGGGGAGGAAGAGGGGATGGGGTGGGAGAGGTATAAAACACATGGACACTGCTAGAACTTTCAGGAAAACAGTCGGGATTTCAAAAAAAGTGGATCTGGGGTGAATTAACGGGGGTAGAAGAGGTCAAGGTTTTGGATGGGGGAAGATAAGAGATGGTGGTGATTGGCACTCTGACTGTGACTGCGCTGCCCTGATGAATCCGGGCAGCGGGGAAGAATGGGGAAGATTTGGCCCACGACTTGCGGTCCCCGGCAACAACTGTGAAGAGGCGTCCCCGATAGTCGTGGTCTGTGTATGCTTTCCAGCAGCTGCCATCGTTACCTCGTGTGTGCCAGAGACATCATGTGTGCTGACGACATGTACCAGGATGATTGTTGGTCGTTTGATGCATGGCGCCTGGTTTCCTGAGGAGGTTCAAGGCCAAAATCTCGTTACGAAGAGCAAATATGTCGTTCCCATCGTCATCCACCCGAAATTCCAGCTCTTCCATCGTCCCATTCAAGTTCCTGGCATCTTCTATTACAACATAGGTATCAGCACGTCGAGGACAATGAACCATGATAAGCAAAACAAAACCACACCACATTTGATGTACAGTTTTAGGAGATTTGCTGACATCAGCATTTTTGTGTGATGACGTCTTCACAACTGTAGATTTCAGAAAGTTTTTTTTTTGACACTGAACCGTTGGTTTTTGCTTTAAAAAAAAGGATGTGACAACAATTTTCACGGAAAAAGACTAAAAACAGGTTTTAACAGCTCATAATTTGGCATTTCTAATTGCCTTATACGTACAGTATTCAAAATGGTTGCAAAATTTCAAGATGACGCTGTCTAATTTTTTTTTTTTGTGTGTACAAGATCGAGGCTCATGTAAGAGCTAACATTAATCATACAAAAAAAAATCAAACAGACACATAAAACATATAATAAAGGGAGCAGGAGACAAGAAGGGGAGAGAGGGGGAAGCACATGAGTACAACAGGAGAGAACAGGGACATCGGGAGATCTGTGGGAGGGAGAGAGGTTGGGGGGAGGAAGCGTGGGAAGGGGGAGGGGGGTGGGAGAGGTATAAAACACATGGACAGTGCTAGGACTTCCAGGAAAGAAGTTGGTATTTCAAAAAAGTGGATTTGGGGTGAATTAACGGGGGTAGAAAAGATCAAGGTTTTGGATTGGGGAAGATAAGAGATGGTGGTGAACAGCCGTTTTAAAGACCTGGAGGGTGGAGTGGGATTGAAGAGAGTGAGGGAGTTTGTTCCAGAGGCGGGAGAAAAGAGGAATGAAGGAGTGAAGGTGAGCAGAGAGTCCTGATTTTGGCAGTTTAACCATAAGAGGGTTGCAGGAAGATCTTGTGCGACCTTCAGGAATATTTGGGGGGCAGAGCCCAGAGAGAGCTGGGGGAGCAAGGTCGTAGAGGAGTCGGTAGAAGACGGAAAGACCACCAACCTGAAGGTTTAAACCACCAAACTGAAAAAACCAAACTGAAAAACTGGAAGAAGAAAGACCACCAAACTATCACCAAAATGAGTCCAAACATAATGGTTGAAAATGGAGTTTGTGTATATTTTTGGTCTTTTTGGCTTGTTGAAAGTGAGTCCACACAGATGTTTTTTTTTCTATGATTTTCAGAACTACACGAACATGCATACAGATAATTTTATTGCACCAAACTCCTGCCTTGCCTTGATCACAATACTCCGCCACTCCTCTCTGTCCTCAGCCAACGGTCTTCCCTCTTCCCTTGCGGAAACTCCCCTTGTGGATCATACAGGGAAATGGGCCTACATTATTTCAAACTCGATTGGCCTGCGATCAAATCCATGGTTGATGATGTTAATGACAATGCCATTCTTAACAAATACCCCTCATTTTTTGAAGGTGGTTAGGCACCTTTAAAGGTGTTAGAGCCAACATCTGAGTACAATAGTGCCAAGTTATCTGTAAAGGGAGGTCTGTACCTCACATGATGTATCCTCGAGTTGAGGCAGAGCTCTACCGCCTGTAGAAGCAAGGTGTTATCAGTCCCGTTGAGTTTAGTGATGGAGCATGTCCAATTGTCCCTGTATTAAAGCCTGACGGTAGTTTTATGGTGATTACAAAACAACAATCACCAGGCATTCCAAACAGGACCATTATCCTCTGCCCAAAGGTGACACAAAAGGTTACACAAAGGCCCAAAGATGTTGACTTCTTCACTACACTTTCTGGTGGGAAGATGTTTAGCCACCTGGATTTAGAATCGACAAACACTCAAGACGTTGCTTGATGAGGACTCCAAGCAGTATACATGTTGTAACACTCACAAGGGGTTGTTTGTGTTTAATCGCTGTCCTTCCAGCATCAAATTGGCCGCTGCTATATTTCAATGCAATATCTGCTAAAAATCTGCTAAAAGCAATTTCGCACTGATAGTGAACACTTGTGTAACCGTGAGGTGGTCCTCAAACGTCTTGTCGAAGCCGGTGTTAAGTTGAAACGTGACAAAATGTAGGTTTATGTGACCAGAAGTGGAATTTCTCAGTTGTATTGTCAGTGCCGATGCCATAAGGCCCAGCAAGTCTAAGACTGAGGCTATCAGTGATGCTCCTACTCCTGCGACCACAACTGAGCACAAAGCTTTGCTTTGGGGTCTTCTGGGTGTATGTTGAACTATTACTGTAACTTTCTTCTGAATATGAACACCTCTCCACAAACTCCTTCGTAAAGGTATTGAATGGTAGTGGTGCACACAATGTAGTAATTAGTACATCTTCTGAACCTGGCGTTGGCTTAACGGTTAAGGTCGCTGCTGTAAGATCTTAGGTTCTTGAGTTGGAGCCCTTGCTGTCTGATTGAAATAACACCAGGTGGTTTGACTCAACCTGCCATCCTTCCGAGGCTGGCAAAATGAGCACCGGCTTACTGGTAATAGGGGGCATTGCATCAGCGGCGCAGCCGCACCCAAGGGGAATGATGCAACCAGCAGCCACAGGCTGCACACGAACCACCTCTTCTGAAACCTTCTTGCTTAACGGCCATTTCTCGCTAAATGAAGTCTTCTATTCTGTGTTCAATGATCTTTAGTAATATTTTGCTGGCATGTGAAATCAAGGCAATGGTGAGGTTATTTCAACATTCTTTTGCATAACTTTTCCTTGGCAATGGTATGTAGACTGACATCTTCCACCTTTTAGGCCATATATTCCTGCTCCAGATAGCTGTTAAAATCCTGAATGCTTCATGTGCCAAACATGTTCACAAACACATTTTTGGTCGAAATCCTATTTTTTTTTCCGATACTACAACTTCGCAACAATGTCTCTGTAAAGTTGGAAGCGTTTTCAAAAGGCACTAGCTGCAGCGAGAGCCCAGGAGCAAGAAAAGTCGTCATGCAATTGCGCTTACAAGTACATGCCACTGTGTTTTCTTCTGCTTTGACCTCCATCGTGTAACGTGATGTAGTGCCATTGGCTACCTCGTGTGCAAGCTAAATGCCATCGTAAAAACTTCTCTTTAGGTTAAAGTCATCGATATACGGTCGTGAAGTCATCATGGTGAATCCATTGCTTCACTGCAAAACTGGCAGCAAGTTCTCTTCTCTCTGTCCCTGTTCTCTTCTTCTGTTGTTCTTGTTCCTGTTCTCTTCTGTTCTTGTTTCTGTTCTCTTATTCTGTTGTTCTTGTTCTCTTCTGTTCTTGTTCCTGTTCTCTTATTCTGTTGTTCTTGTTCCTGTTCTCTTCTGTTCTTGTTCCTGTTCTCTTATTCTGTTGTTCTTGTTCTCTTCTGTTCTTGTTCTCTTATTCTGTTGTTCTTGTTCCTGTTCTCTTCTTCTTCTTCTGTTCTTGTTCCTGTTCTCTTCTTCTTATTATTCTCTTCTGTTGTTCTTGTTCCTGTTCTCTTCTTCTTATTATTCTCTTCTGTTGTTCTTGTTCCTATTCTCTTCTTCTTCTTATTATCTTCTGTTGTTCTTGTTCCTGTTCTCTTCTTCTTCTTCTGTTCTTGTTCCTGTTCTCTTCTTCTTATTATTCTCTTCTGTTGTTCTTGTTCCTATTCTCTTCTTATTATTATTCTCTTCTGTTGTTCTTGTTCCAATTCTCTTCTTCTTCTTATTATCTTCTGTTGTTCTTGTTCCTGTTCTCTTCTTGTTATTATTCTCTTCTGTTGTTCTTGTTCCTATTCTCTTCTTCTTATTATTCTCTTCTGTTGTTCTTGTTCCTATTCTCTTATTATTATTATTATCTTCTGTTGTTCTTGTTCCTATTCTCTTCTTATTATTATTATCTTCTGTTGTTCTTGTTCCTGTTCTCTTCTTCTTCTTCTTCTGTTCTTGTTCCTGTTCTCTTCTTCTTATTATTATCTTCTGTTGTTCTTGTTCCTGTTCTCTTCTTCTTCTTCTGTTCTTGTTCCTGTTCTCTTCTTCTTATTATTCTCTTCTGTTGTTCTTGTTCCTGTTCTCTTCTTCTTATTATTCTCTTCTGTTGTTCTTGTTGCTGTTTTCTTCTTCTTGTTCTCTTCTGTTGTTGTGCTTGTGTGCTTCCCTCTTTCCCCCTCTTGTCTCCCGCTCCCTTCATTGCATGTTTTATGTGTCTGTGCATGTTTTCATGTTCAATATGTTAGCTCTTACATGAGCCTCGATTCTGTACACCCAAAAAAAAGTGCTGTCAGAACACAGAAATACACTGCAAGTGTCTGACTGTGGTGTCTATGCAATGAGGTTAAATGCAGACAAACTGAAGAAATCTGCAGAGGTCTAACGGGGAAGAGCGCGGAACTCCAACACGTGCCGCGACTGTCGAGGACAACTCCCATACCTTCAGATTTCAACTTTTACCCCTCGTACATTTACCAATTCAATTCCCAATCGCCGAGCCGCAGCTTCATATTTTGTACGACGACGAAGAGACAGCGTCACTAATTGAACCGCAGGGAACAGAGCGATCGAGTTTCAGTGCGTGCTTCTAAAGCAAAGTTTTTACATCCCCGTCCCCCGCATGAGCTACAATAATCTATCCAAGGATGTTTTCATCTCTCTGCAGTCGCCTTCACTGCTGGATTAGTTATGAATCCACAAGCTGCACCTCACATTGCCACGGTGCTTTTGTCACGATAATAGCACACATTATGGGTCTGTGAAAAGCAGACCGTTCATAGATCATTATTCACTGAAATCTGCTCTGCAGCCCATGTCGGAAATATGGAGCGAATTGTTTGGCCTTATTGGAGCAATATGTAATTTCTCAAAATTAGGCAGGCAGTTGTTTGAAGGCTCAGGTTGAGAAATGTTTCTGCAGCAGAATAAAGATTTGGAGTGATCACAGGAGTTTTTGTCCCCCTCTAATTGTTCTTTGTCTGAGATTAATGAAGAGTAGCCATCATTCTGGATTGGATGTGCATTTTTCATGCACCTCACGTGGTATTCATAAAAGCCACCTTCCAACCGTCTCCCCCCCACCACACCCACACACAAAAGCAAGCACTTTCATCTTGGCATGCTTGAGAGCATTCCTCTCCCTTCCTCCAAGCCAAGGCAATCTGGCTTATATTGAGTTTTAATGAAAGTGTCATCCCCTCTGCTTCGCGCTGAGCGCTTTGCAACAATTACTGCAGGACGCTGGAGACGACTTCTTCTTGTCCTTCTCCTCCTTCAAACATGTGCCTAACCCGTTCACTTACATTGCAACGGCTTAAAAAAATAACGAGCATGCAGTGAGCTGCTTGCACCATACATTTAAAAATCCAGCTGTGAGCGATGGAACGTGTGAACAGCCGCCACAAAACAGGCCAATGCTGAAAGCCAGCGATGCTTATCGCAAAATGCAGTTCTTACAAACTTCGAAAAGCAAACGGTACAGGGAAGGATCTCTCTCTCTGATGTCGACATTCGGGCATCTCATCTATCGTGAGCCCAAATGAACAGAGCTCCTTCAAACCCAAAGGTCTATGGCTTTAGCACCACATGTTCAGCATGATGAATGCTGCACAGTGTGCACAACACACCCACCCTTGGTTTGCAGAACCAGTGAACATTTTCCAGGTTGAAAATTGGAAAAATTCCATTATGCAGTGTCAAGGAAAGGGTTTCTTTGAATTACAGCACAATGAAATTATTTCCAAAATGTATGAAAAACAAAACACAGCGGAGATTATTTTCTGGTGAGGTATGCTTTATTGCACTTTCATATGAAAATAAAAATTTCTAAGTAAAACAAGCCAGCAACACAAACCCTTTCTCTATGACAGTACGATTTGCAGGCCCGCAGCCTCGAGCTCCAAAACTAGCATGGCAGTTAGTTTTGAAGTTTGGGGAGAACCGAGCAACAGGAAGGGAGTTTAAGCAAGAGGAAATGTTCCAAATAAAGATTTCGAAGGAACAACAACAGGGTGACGAAGAAGCAGAAGAAAAAGCACCGCAATGGAAAACTAGTTGCAACAATTTGATCAGATCAAGTGTCCAACAAGACAGATCCAAGGAATGAAAGACGTCTGGGAAACTCAAAAAAAAAAAAATATTGGGCACCGGAGCGCCTCTCGGAGCCGCTGGCACCAATGACTCAGAATACGACGGTGTTTTTAAGCAGCAGAATAAACCACACTCGTTCTTGTACGTGGGGTGTTAAAATGTTATACGAACAAGATACTCGCTAATCCAACACACGTGCACATTTCCGTTTTTCAATGAGGAACTAAAATAAACAAACAAAAAAAAAAATACAAATATAACCTCGGCATGTCTTGGAATATCGTGAGTATTTTGCTTATAGGACCTTTTTGAACACCTCTCGTAGCAGCAACAGGAAGCTTCGTAAACTATGTGATGAAGACATTAAAAAATAAAAATACAAAATCCCTCAGGAAACGTGAAGCTCAATACTGACCGAAAGAGGAACATGTAAAACTCCCTGATCTCAATATCTAAGCTAAGTCATACTTTTTCTTTTATTTAAGATAGATTCTTTAAAGTCACAGCAAGCTCAATATGTACAGGAATATTAACAGGATATACAAGACTACTTGGTGCTCCCGAGCTTCAAAGGGAGCAAAGAATCCAAGTTCACAGTTTCTTCCTTTCTCGCTCTCTTAACGCATTTTTTTTTCTTTACATGTATTTACATAAGTTAGTCTACAACTTGGCAAAAGCCATAGTGCTGTGCCAGTTTTAGATGACAATTGTACAAACCACGTGACAAGAAGAAAAAAAAAGTACAATTCCACGACAACACAAAGAAACAAATAATTGACGGACGCCAGCACGGATGGCTGTGTGAAAAGTGAAAAAACGAAGGAAAGCCGTGTCCGAATGCTGTCCTTATTTGAACGAGGAAATAAAGCAAGTGTTTAACGATATGTTTCCGCATTTCACAAGGCCCAAAATCGATGGTGTTGAGGAGGTTAATCAAGCCAAGAGACGAGCATGCTGGTTGCACCCTGATTGGGAGTTTGATGGTTCGGGCGGGGACGGTAATCTGAGGAAGCAAAAATGCAAGACTTCTGGCTTCGGCAGCACAAAGTTATCTGCACCTGAACCTATAGGTGTAGGTTGACAGCGAACGGCATTGTAACAAAGGAAGTGGCATCCTGTAAGGACGTTTCATTTCCCCTCCGTTTTGTACACCCGGTGGAAATAACCGCAATCGATGTCAAAAGCTGTGCCGCTTGAGGGGAAACAGATGACTCGAAGAAAGAAGGAGGGTCAAACGAGATGTTGCAAGGACAACTACAGTGAGTATGGTGACCCAAACACAGACTGAGGAAGGGGAACAGCCAAAAGGTGGTGATTTTTCCAATGTAGGTGAATTTCCGAGATAAACACCAAAAACGATACGGAAACTTTTTAGTGCAGATGCAATCTCTCCTCCATTTTCACTCCGAGGAAGATGCAAAAATGGGTATGAAGGCTAGTTCACCTGATCCAGGTGTGGAAGAACTGGCCGCCCACTTGCAAAACATCTTCCAGCATCATTTTAAAGTTCAATCCTCCATGCTTAACGACCGATATCTGCTCCGGGGAATGGTCCGAGACTCGAGAGAAGGAGCGTGGGTAATGATCTAACAAATTCCCACAGTTAGCACACGTGAACTTTCAATCCCCACACTAAATCTTTCATCCGTCGTACTTTCCGTACTGGTTCCTGATGATATAATCACTGTGTATTTGCTTGCCTTTTGCCAAGCTACATGCTCCACTTTTCCTTGAGGCAGTTGCAGCTTCCGAAATTGTCCGTCCGGACCATTTAATGCTGCCGTCACATTTTCTCAATATTCTCCGAAAGGCCTATCTTTATTCTCCACAGCGACTTTCTTCATTGAGGGGATAGAAAGAACATTCAATGTAATGTAGACCCGAAGGGCTAAAGTCATTCACTGGTGCCCAGTAAATACACGAGATAAAGCAGTTGGACGGGTGTGGAAATCTGTAGGTTGTGTGCGGAAGAGGTAGGATCCAAAATAGAATGACTTTGCATTCCTCATTAGAAACCATCTCACATGCTTGACCTCAGGTTACGAGGACTTAAACCTTCTCATAGTTCTCATGGTTGGACAATATTTCACAGAAAATCATCAAGATAATGGACTTGCATCCACCGACACAGGAGAACGTGCAATTAACAAAAATATCGACAAGAATGGACTTGGCACATTTTCGAAGCCACTTCTGGCCATATAGCTGTCAAATAAATGAAAAGGAATCTCGACCTGGAGTTCAGGTGAAAGATAAAAAAATGGTCGGAGCCATACATGTTCAACAAGTAAAAACAATACAAGATTTGTTTGGAGAATGCCTGTGAACAATATGTTCGGTAAGACTGCAAACGGGCTGACTTGTGAAAAGCAGCTTTTGGTTGTTGGCATCAGCGAGAGAAAAAAGTTTTCATAAACGACTCCGTGGGCCACGATGATGAAATGCACCGATGCATCGATGAACCGAAGAAAGCCTCCTGCGTATCTGATGCCTTCAAGAGGTTCGCAAGCTTTACAAACCCCCTTGGGAGATATAATTTTAAGATGGCTCCACTGGAGAAAGATTTGCAGGAAACCTGCTTATTATGTCTGTAAACATCTATACAAGACGTACATTCCCACACAGTCACAGAGGGTAGTGCAAATGTGCCCCGCAATCCTGCTCAGCTACGTGGCATCAAGAAAGGTCAAAAGGAAAAAAAAATCGAAAAAAAAAATCAATGAGACAACCAACTGCTCATATTTCCTTCAGCACCTGTGTTATCATATCTCGATTTATCCTTTGATAAAGAAATCCCCTTCACATAATATTATTCACCCCCTCCCTCTCCTACTGTTCCTGCTCATTACAATTCAGCTACTCCAACTCTGATCGGCAAACGTCACGACAGCAGCCTTGTCGACCCCCTCACGGAGTAAGCAGTGACTTGTTATGTTACCGAGCCTGCGAAATGACCGAGATCAAGTGAAATGCCATTCAACAGCGTTGCAAAAGAGAAGCTCCAAAACTCGCCAATTTCATCAACATTTGTCCTTCAACTGGAGGTTGAAGGACGACAGTCCTCATTGTCCATGCTCGTTATCATTCTGAGTGTTGTTAACCACCCTGCCCACCCCTCCCCAACACACACCTACACCACACCTGGTGCCCTTCCTTTTCTCCAAGATTAAAAAGGTATTCAAGTTCAAGTGATTGCAAAATACTGCAGCCAGATGGATAAATAACATAAGTACCAAACACATCATATATATATATATATATATATATATATATATATATATATATATATATATATATATATATATATATATATATATATATATATATATATATATATATATATATATATATACATATACATATATATATATATACATATATATACATATATATATATATATATATATATATATATATATTTATATATATATATATATATAATGATCCTCTTGGATGAAAGGATAAACAAGTTTTGGGACCAACCTCCTGTTTTTGTGCAAAAGATTCTACAAGAAGGCACACAGTTCTCTGCCCATTTAACCATTCCTTTCTCTGTCCATTAAACACTATGCTCTGACCTCTCGCAAGCAAACTCTTCTCTCCATCAATCACACAAGCCACCCAGGTGGCCTCAATATGACCTTGTGATACAACTCTGGGAATATGACTGCCTTCGGCACTCATACATGAGAGCAGGAGCAGCCCAAGGGTCACCAACCGAATTGTATGAATAATGGAAAGGGAAAGAAAACCTCAGATTTGCCGAAATTTCATTATGACATGACATGTCGCAAGCAAACACAGTCACCAGCCATGTCATACCCTGAGCAGCAAGAAAACAGGCCTCAAAGCCACCATTTTAAGCCTATTTGCATTCAAGAGACACGACCCTCTTCACTCAGGTCCCCGAACTTCATAGGCTGACGCAGTTGAAGAGACTGGCAGGAAGCGAGAAGGCTGATCGAGTCGCCAACAATGTCTCGATCCTCCTGCAATTTTCCAATGTTTTCCTCTCACGCTTCTTTCCTTCCCCAATTCAAAAATAAACCCAAGTTGAAGGACAAGCAGCAAAACTGTACCCTCGATTCACTTGGCATCGACATCAAAATCCAAAACTAAAAGCTTGGTCTCCTCAGTTCCATTCCGGCTACCTACGGCGCACACAAGCTTGGTGTTGGAGCAGCGGACGCGCCACACGACACCACCGCTCCCTCCACTCTCCAATGTGACGAGGTTACGCAGGAACTCTCCGGTGCGCAGGTCCCACAGTTTGACAGTGCCGTCGTCTGAGCTTGTTACTACAAGCTTGCGACTAAATTGCAGGCACGTAACGGCGCTTTGGTGTTTGTTGGGTCCTGTGGGAAAGAACAAAGAGATGAGCATAGATAATCATATTTATACTATTACGATGGAATCTTAAGTATAGGATGGCAAAGAGCAAAAAACTTCATAAAAACAAGGAGGGCTGAAGCAGCACATACGAGGAAGGAGATGGGAAAAACGGGCGAAATGGGGAAAGGAAAGACAAAGTTGAAAGAAAAAGTGACTTTTAAATCGATCAATTAAAACTGCACTACAGGCAAAGGGGATGAGAAAACACAGTGTAATGCAGTTTGCTTGGCGTGTCGCCATGCTCGCGGTGCTAGTGAAGGCATTTGTAGACAAGAATGCACGTACATACATATATCGGCTTGTTCGACACAAGCGAATGAAAATGAGACAGGTGCAAAAAAAACAACAACACCAAAAAACACAGGTGTGGCTGCCAAATGATGCATGTCAGGAAAATGTAGACAAGTGAGGAAGGACGAATAAAGAGGAAAAAGAAGGAGGAAGAACGTAGGGATTGGATTTCAAGACAATCATATCGGATCATAAAAAAAGATGGATGTGGCAGGAAACAGGAGTGGAGAGGGGGGGGGGGGGGGAGAAGGGGGAAACCCCATGTGTGCCAAAGCAAGTCGAAATTTTTTATTCGTTGCGGTTGAACATAATATTGAGAAAAAGATTTTTCTTTTCTTTTTCTGGCAGCAATTTTATAATTTCCTTCCAAAGCATTTACACTGAGGGATTATAATTAATGAAGAAAGAAAACATTTTTTGGAGAAGATTCATTCAGGGAGTTGATGGGAAACGGCGACCGTGCTGCAAATGCATGCCAGTGCGAACACCAGATCAGGATCAGATTGCAGGGCATTGGAGGTAAAGAGAACAGGTGCTAAAAGGTGAACTGGCCAACAGCCACAAAATATTTTGCTTTATCTCGATTTGAAAATGCCTTCATCAGGCATTTGCTTTCACTCCGATTTGTAAAATTGCGCCATTTTGAATGAACGACGTGAGGATGACTCGCAAGACGCAAGATCGGTCCGACACCGTGGAGCCGGTCTCCTTTCCTTTCCTTCCGTCTTATTCCCATTGCCGACTCCCTATGGATGGCGTTCCGACACATTCTCGTCCTGATCCTATTACCCGCCTCTGAGGGCCATCTTTTCTGTCAGTGTAACAAACCCATCAAAGTGTGCAAGCCACAAGCGGAGCGTGTGCACACATCAGAAGTGGCCCGACGGCACGGGGACGAAGAGAATAGCTGTATGCACAGCAATCATTAATGTGGAGAGACAACTCCGTGCACATGTGTTTGAGCGTGTAGGCCAGACAGGGTGAACGTCCTGGGGGCTATGCTCAATCCCCATGCTCATCTCATTGGCAAACAAGGCAATGAACAGCAGCTATTGTTGACCCACGCTTGACTTTGCCTCTCAGGTGACAATCTCCCGATGCCACCAATGCTTTGCTTTCACACCTAAGGCCAAACCACCGGATTAAAAAACTAAATCAAGCATAGCAAATGCATAAAGTGATTGATGCTCGAATGATTACTTTGTGGATTCATTCCATATCAAAACAACACTGTTATTCCGGGCCAGGCTGCCAGGAAAATAGGAAATCTATTGCAAATCAGCAAAGCATTTACTACAGAGAGCCAGCAGGAAATTGCTGAAGAATTTGTTGCAACAGTACTCTGGGTTTTTCGTATCCCCCACCACCAGATACATGGCTGGAATATTGTCAAGGACACACGGACACACACGCGCGTGCGTGCGTGCGTACGTACACACACACACACACACACACACACACACACACACACACACACACACACACACACACACACAACGGAGGTGCATACTTTGAGACCTGGGAGGGCTCCGTTCCACTCTCTGTAGCCCACATACGCGTTACATATATGTATGCGTGTATGTATGTATGTATGTATGTATGTATGTATGTATACTACCAGTCAAAAGTTTAGGTATACCCAACATAATGTGTTTAATGTGCACAATGAACATAACATGTGAACAAATCTTTTATCAACGATATATCTGCTTATCTACTGATTAATATATTGTGCTTCAATGCATCTTTCTTGTGCAAAACATGGCTGGGTTAAAGCAATTTTTGGAAATACGTCGAAGAGTGCAATACTAAATCCAAAGTGAAACGCGAAGTTAATGTTATTAACGATTCATCTCAGGAGCAAAAACTGTTTACAAATACTCTGCTCTGTGTGGAATGAATGTTTGTGCTTAGTTTCTTCATCACATGAATTGTCTATTATTGCCAGGCGTTGCAAAAAATGTTTACAGAAAGGCCAACCACACAATCTAATGAGTGTTTTGTGTTTCATATTGCATGAACATGGGTGCCAAAGTTCAGCTAACGTCAGAAAAAAGAGGCAATTGTAACTTTGAGAAAAGAAGGCCTTGAAACAGTTGGAATGCTGGAGCTGTTTAGCTGGGCTCTAATTTCTGGTGCTCTAAAACGTCTGTTGCGCAGACTGGTGACTCGGATTACTTGTCCTGCGATTATGTTGTGATTCTTGGTCGACCAGAACGTTTTCTATCCACATTTTTTTTTACCAGTTTTGTTATGTCGTTTAATGGCACAAGCAATTGCATTTACTGACACTTGTAATTTTTTTGCAATTTGTCTCAAGAGTTACAATTCTTTTCTCAAAGTTACAACTGCCTGTCTTTTTCCTGGCGTTAGCTGAGCTTTGGCACCCATGTTCATGCAATCTGAAACACAAAAACACTCATTAGATTGTACGGCTGGCCTTTCTGTAACCAATTTTTGCCTGTGCATGTTTAATAGTACAAGTGGCTTAACCGTTTATCACTGCCTGAGTGAGACGGTACTGACACCATACTTCACTCCCAGAGGTATTACTATTACTAATCACTAATCAGGTATTACTGGTATATATATATGTAATGTTTTTTTCTGGCAAATTTATTGACACTGTATATGAATGTCAAAATTCAATTATCATCCTCACCCCTTACTGAAGGGATGTGAAAGGATATTGTGTGTGTGTGTGTGTGTGTGTGTGTGTGTGTGTGTGTGTGTGTGTGCACGCACAGAGTCATGCATGTGTGCAGGTGCAGGCATGTGTGTGCGTCTGTGCGTGTGTGTCAGTGTGCGCGTGTCAGTCACAGTTATTGCTGCCTATTTCTGAGTGATTGGTTGCCTACCCGACATGCAAAGTATGCTGCAAGGTGTACAAGCTCGAATAGCACACCTGACCAGGCAAGATTACGTTATATTTTTTTCAATATATAATGTAACCATTTAACCACAAGTTTATCTTATACCTTTTTGTATACTTAGTCTCTTGGCTCGAATGAGAGCTAACACATACAACATATAATAAAGGGAGCGGGCGACATGCGGGTGAGAGAGAGGGAAGCACAACAGCTGTTGGGAACAGGGACATCAGGAGATCTGTGGAAGAGAGAGGGGTGGGGCAGTAGAAAAGAAATGATCAAGATTTTAGATGGGGGAAGGCATGAGATGGTGGTGAACAGCTGTTTTGAAGACCTGGAAGGAGGAGTGGGATTGAAGAGTGTGGGAGATTGTTGCAGAGGCGGGAAAAAGAGGAATGAAAGAGTGAAAGTGAGCAGAGATTGTTGATTTTGGCAGTTCCACGAGAAGAGGGTTGCTGGCAGACCTTGTGCGTCCTGCAGGAATACTTGCGGGACAGAGCACAGACAAAAAGGGGAAGCTGGGCCGGAGAGGAGTCAGTAGAAGATAGAAAGACAGCCAACCTGCCTGCGGTGAGAGTGAAAGGTCCTCAGAATCAGCTTGATCGTGGGAGATACCAATGATTCTAAAAGCCTTGGTTTCTACAGCGTGAAGCCGAGGTAGGTGTGAGGCAGGAGGAGCACCAGCCCAGAGGGGAGAGCAGTACTCCATCAAGCTGGGGATTAAAGCTTTGTAAGTGGTGAGGAGCTCAGTAGTGCCAAGGATGGACTTCACACGACCGAAGATGCCCAGTCGGCGACTGGCGTTGGAGGCCAGCTTTCATGTGTGGCTTTGCCAGGAAAGATCATGGCAGATAGTGAGATCCAAAAGCTTGAGTGGCAGAACTATTTCAAGAGGTTTGTTGAGAAAGTAGATGGGAGGGTTTTCCAGATGGTCTTTTCGGAGAGACAGTGAGAGTGTGAGATTTGTCAGGATTGAAAGACGTGTTCCACTTTTTTGAGCAGTTTGTGATTTTATCCAGGTCTGCAGAGAGTGAAGAGGCTGCTTGCTGCCTGCCAATCTGAAGGATATGAGATGGAGTGGCAGAGGTTGGAGTCATCAACACAAAACTAAAGATGATGTTCCAGAGAGTCAGAGATCATTGATGAAGATTAGAAAAAGCACAGGGCCAAGAATCACCCCAAATTGATGGCCTGAGATCAAACCATTGGAAAAAGGGGAAGGATTCAATGTCGGAAGCGATGATGGATTCCATGACCTTGCTGATGATTGGGAGCAGGCTGATTGATATCAGGTTGGAAGGATCTGTTTTTGCACCTCTTTTGTGTAAAGTGGTAATGTTGGCTGATTTACCAGTAGATGGAAGATGACCTTGAGCAAAAGAGAGGGCGAAGAGAACAGAGAGAGGGTGTGACAGAACAGCAGAGCAGGATTTTAGGACCCATGGGCTGATTCCGTCTGGTCCAGTTGCAGAAGCGGAGTCGAGGTTTGACAGAAACTTCTCCACCTTCTCGGGAGAGGCCACATAGTCCACGAGCAGCTGGGTATGACTGGGTAAGGTGGGTACAGAGGGAGATGGGTTTGGGACACAATATTTTGAGGCAAACACAGAGTTGAGGCATTCAGCTTTTTCACGTGCGGTGTCAGCTGTGTTACTATTTGAGGTAAGAGAGGGGATGGAAGGGGAACAAACACAAGAAACAGATTTGATCAGATGCCACCTTGAGATCAGATCAAATTTGATCAGATTTGATCAGAAAGAGGGATTTGGAGGAGGGAGACAGGTTCGAGAGATCAATCTTGAGATTAGAGAGATATTGATATGTTTTGGGTGACCTATCAGCCTTGCACACTCCCAAATAAACAATAAAAGCTAGTTTAATGGTGTTGGGTGTCCATAAGTGAGCGAGTCAGATCTACTGTAATGTATATACCCTGGCAAGTCTCTGCAATGTTAAATGCTCTGTCATTCATGTTGGTTTTTTCCTTTTTTGCAGGATCTAAGGTTCGCAGTGGAGCTGCCACACACATCTCACACACATGGACAGACAGACCAAAACATGAGACACAACACAGGGCAATTAGATGAGCTGTTAGACAAGCCAAACACAGTGACTGAGCTTGGGCGAAGTGCCACCACTCTCTGGGGCACATTGGGTACCAGCAACACCACCACAACAGCACCACCTTTCTCGCCACACTCAGTGGGGCATTTCTTTCTTCCCCTTCCCTTCTCTTTATATTGGATAAGGTCCAATGACACAAAGCTTCTGCTCTGCCTCGACGACAATACTCCCTTCATTTCCCTCGGTCCTCAGCCAACTCTCTCCACCCTCCAACCACCCCACCTTACTGATATCCCTTCTCACACAACCTTCCCATCTCATCCATGGTCTATCTCTTTTCCTCCGACTTCGCTCCATCAACCTATTTTTGCCATTTGCCATTCGCTCTCTTTGCCATTCTCTCTTTCCCCGTCTGCACCAAATGTCCAGCTCATCTCAGCCGGCATTTCACCAATCTCCCGATCAAGTTCACCTGCACACCAATTTCCTCCCTCAATTCATTCATCCTCCTTCTATCCATCCTCTTCACTCCCACAAAATCCTGCTTCTCTGCCTCAGCCCTTCCTAATTTGTGGTTCATATTTTGTGGTTTGTGGTTCATTTGTGGTTGTTGACACAACACAGACACAATTTGGCTCTGTAGCCCATGCATCGACAAAACACACACCATAACTGTACTCAACATGTATGAATGTATTTAAATAATTTTTCTTCAGTGTGCCAATAATTTTGCAAATTTCAGTTATTTTAAGGAATGCAAAAATATGTTTGAGAGTCGGTATACATATAAAAAATATGTTTACTGATTTGGCAAAGTGAATCCAGTGGGATAGATTTAATCCACATGTTTTTTTTTGCATACAGACTTGAGGTTTGTGGAAGAGCTAGAAGAATGAATGGATCAGGATGCAGCAGAACAAAAGGAACAGAATAGAGAGAAAGGAGGAAAACACACGAGAGTTGAAGGTCAAAATAGAGGGAGACTTGGACAAACAATGAGTGTGGGGAGGAGTGACACATGGGGTAGACAAGATGGATACAGCCACAAGCTCTCAGGAAGGAAAAAATATCTCAGCAAGGACAAAGCACCGAAAGAGCAGAGGGTGCAAGACCAGAAAGGAGACGGTAGTAGACAGAGACCACCGAGCTGTCTGAGATGGGAAAGCGATAGGTCCAGACTCAGCTTTGTTGCAGGAGATTCCAATGACCTTGTGGGCCCTTAAGCTGAGCAGGCTGAGAGGCAGGGGCACCAACCCAGAGGGGAGAGCAGTACTCCATCAAGCTGCGGATGAAGGCCTTGTAGGTGGATCGGAGTTCAGATGTGCCAAGGAAGGAAGCTTACGATGGAGGATGCCCAGTCAGTGGCTGGATTTGGACACCAACTTTGAGATGCGGTTTGCCCAAGAAAGATCATGGCTGATAGCGAGACCCAGGAGTTTGAGGGACTGAACTTTCTCAAGAGGATTGTTAAGAAAGTAGATGGGTCGGTTTGCCATAACGTCCTTTTGGAAAGAGACAGCGAGTGTGTGGGGGTTTCTCAGGATTAAAAGACATATTTAAAGTGTTTGACCAGGTTGTGATTCTATCAAGGTCTGAAGAGAGGGAAGAGGATACTGCCTACCGATCTGAAAGATGGGGGATGTTATGGCAGGAGGTGGAGTCATCAGCAGAGATTAAGAGGATTAATTCTGCTATTGGTGTGTTTTCTCACTATCCACTATGTTCTAGATATTATGTTCTGTTCTATGTTCTATCTCCTCCACGAGCCTCGACTTTTCATCTACTCCCCTGCCCCCCACCCCAAGCCAAAAAAAGATAAACACATCAACACATCTTTCAAAAAAATGTTATCACAAACTGTTTCAAATCCCAACAAGATCAAGCTTAACTTCATACTTGCTGTATTATACAAAATTGCCTTTTCCACCGTAAGAAGAACACATCAATACAGCAAAAATGCTGCCAATGTGGAAGCAAGGAAAGCAAAGAGGTCTACCAGGAACATCGAAAAAGCAAATACTCGCTATACTGTGCTGAATGTTTAAACGTCCATTTCCTTACCCTGCAACGTTTGCAAGCACTGCCCGGTCTTGATGTCCCAGATTTTGACGGTCGAGTCAGCATTGCCAGAGACAAGTATGTTGTCTCGTAGTTCCATGCCACTGGTCAGACTCTGATGGCCAACAAGAGTGTGCAAGCAGGTGCCCGTTTCAGCATCCCACACACGGATCGACGTGTCCAGAGAGCCGCTCACGATGTGCGTGCCGTCAAACTGCAAATAACGCACAAAAACTATTTATTTTCCTGATGGGCAACTTTGTGCGAGTATTGCCTTGGATTGAGAGCAATACAAGATGGGAAAACCTCCATATCTTGTAAAGCACTCCAAAATAAATAAATAAACAAATGAGGAATAGAAATACTTACCAAATTCTCAAATTGAATCTGTATTCTCAGTAATTGCCCTAAGCTGATGATTTATGTCTTCAGCTTATGTCAAATGCAAAATGTCAATCAAGTTGCATCAAATAATAATATAGTGGAGCTAGGGTAGCTTTTGGAAGGACAGTGCAAACTTATTCAAATGAATTAGTGTAAAATAAATAAAGCCTCTAATATGGAACAATGTACTGCAGGTTTTATGAAAGGGTGCAAAGTGGGTTAAATTCTTATACAGCGGTTCAGTGGTTCAAATTATCTTACACTCTATTCTATAAAAAGCAAAGTGGGTTAAATATATATATAGCACGATATTTCAAAAATTTGTGGACGTGTTATGACAAAACGAAGTGGATGAGTTGGTTAGGTGACAAGAACACTCCGATTCGATTTTGGTTCATGTCCGGATCCAGTTCTGGCCTAACAGTGGGCTACAAAGCGTAAACTGTTCAGCCTGGTGGAGGTATGGGCTCGACAGAGTGCTATTCTAGATTTTAATGATTAAAGGAGATTACACGCAGTACATGGACATTGGTAGAACCAATATACTTTTACATGAACTACAAGGACATTGCTACACAACAGCCAAATGTGCGATTTGGGATTTGGATCTGGTGAACCTGCATCATGAGAACAGAAAAAGCCAACCCAATTCTGTATCTATCTATCACAGACAATCTATAATTAAGTCAGAAGTTCACTTTAAAATTAATTATAATATATACAATTTTCTTTCTCATTTTAGCAAAAACAGCAAGTAGTGTACTTACTGTTCAGCAGGACAACATAAATGGGCAGTCACTCGCTTTTACACTGAGTTATAGAATTTTCAACATTTGCAAGTGTTCAAAACGGCTTGATCTGACATCGAGATACGAGGGAAATGCTATCGAGGTTTAGTGTTTCTCAAATTAATTACAGCCAAACAACGAAGTCAGGATCTCATAACTGAGCAGTCTGAAGATTGTTGTGCAGTTTGTTGTGCAGTTTGTTGTCACATCTATTAGAGCAACGGCATCCATTGTGTTTTCTCTACTGACATTACCACAGAATATTTATCTTATGTAGGTCTTATTTACGAACTCCTGCAGACCAAATATTGTATATATTGCAAACCGTGGTGTCTGTCTGTGCGTTCGTCTATCTCCTGTTTACGGTAGCTGCTTCCCAAGCACCGTTTGAAAAGCTGCTGATGAATTATTTCACATTTTCATTTCACTTTTATTGATGCAATATAGTCAGTCACTGTATTGTCCCTTCCAGTAATCTTTAAAATCAACACAACACCTAGATTAAAGTAGATTTAATACAGATCTTCATGGAGAAACACACAATTTAAAATAGCTATATTTTGCCCTCTTTTTAGACAGATCCAGTCTCTGCCACCCGATGTTGGACCATAATTTTGTGATGGGTGATACAAGGAGCTCAGAGCGAAACCAAGAGTGCAACACAATTAACATTTTTAAGTCAATGAGATAATTTAAATTGACAGATTAACTTTAACTTTTCCCATCACCAGGGACGGGCACTTTTTGCTAGTCTTCAAATAAACCAGTCTTGCTGTGGTCTCATGATGTTTCGTTCATTTAAAGAAAGTCAAAACTTTGACCTGTGCCCCTTCACGTTTTAGAATTTTCAGGAGACAGTTATAATGAGGCAATGCGATGCAGGAGCACACATTTAGAATGGCAATGATCGCTCTTCTTGATGCACACCGGTTCTTATCGGGCTCGGCATTCACGTCATGAACCTTTACAAAAGTGCAAGTTTGCACCAGGAAAAGCATGACAATATAAGCATTGAAAATTAGCTCGACCAACCAATATTATATTTGTACGTGTCAATATGGAACTTCCAAAGGAAATGGTTATCACATTGTATTCACAGCCTCTGCATGGCTGGCAAAGCACAATGTTATGAATATTGCAAAGTTTTTTTTCCCCCTAACCAAGTGTCTCGTACATTTATCTTTGCAGCCATTCAAAGACCAAATCGAGCAGACGGCAAATTCCTTGCAGGCAAACAGGAGCCATTCGTCATTACCACGCTCTCAAATACAAACCATTTCCAGGTTTGGCTGAAATGAAAGCCGTATGAAGCACAAATGTGTCATGGCACGGAATCGTGTGCAACATGCAGAGTGAGGTTGAGCAGCTGCACTGCAGCAGGAAACCTGGTTTTCCTCTGCAATTAAAAAATAATCCTTTGGGAAAGCTTCATGCTAATTCATGCACAATTATACCTCTTTTCAATGCTGGCTGGACGTCATCTTAAGAATCCTGTACACTTATCGTCGGATGTGCATTTATGCAAAGTATTCAGCAATTGGACTGAAAGGCACTGAAAGTATTCACACAGCCGCAAATCCCAAAGGACACAATCATGTGTTGGAACCTCGCATCAAAAATTACAAAGCAGCTTCAAGAGCATATTAGAAGCGTGAACATCTTCAAAATGATAACGGGCTTTCGTTGTGTTGTATCCTGGCAAAGTTGTATGTGTATGAGCAGATCGTTTCGTTTTCATGATTCCAGTCGGACCCATGTTTTGGAATCTGCCGATCATGCATATGGCGTGAAGTTTTACGGCCTCATGAAATCAAGTCTTTCATCGCTAATTTAATCTTCAAACCACCCACCCTTCTTCTACGAAAAGCCATCGATCGTTGTTTAGCCTTTCTTCAGTGCATATTTCACTGATGTTCAGTTTAACTGACAACCCGTCCAACTCTGAGTGACCAGTGATTTGGCACCAGAGCAGGTATGGACAGCGTGGGACCGGCAGAGCGTGCAGTTTTCCAAGCTGTCTGGCTCACGACCACATTGAGCATTTTTCTCCCAAAGCTCTGCCCTGCTGGGCTCAGTCTAACCCACTACTCAGGAAGAGCTTTTCATCATGTGGCCTCTTCATTTTTCACAGACACGTTTCAGATATTTTTGTATGGCACCGACAGAGATGTGTAACAAAAGTGCATCATGCACGTTGTTTTTTTCTGGTATTTTACAATTTATTTCCTCTCCTCAGGGTCATGAAACCACTACACTGTTTCTTTGCCTTGCAAATAAGACAGAATATGAAGAGTTAATAGTTTTGTAAATGAAAATATGTATTGCAAGAATTTCCTTTTCTCAGCAGAACCGGATATCAGAACCTCAGCAGGAACAAAATTGAAAAGATCATCTGCTCTTTGCACAGAAAAGTTATAAAAATGTTTGAGTGTATAAAATTGCTCTTGTGATCCGATATAATCTCACATTGGTCTCGATGCAAAGCCCAGCGATAAAAAAGCATCGATTGGCTTGGCGGTGGCCTGTACGAATGAGCTATTGGCGAGTTGGCAATTTTTGCAAAGTTCTGTGTCGGCACCACACCTGCTGAAAGTTTTAGTCTTAAATCAAATTGTGCTAACGAAGCACATCCAAAACAACACACCTCCAGGGTAATACACTACATACCCAGTTATATGGCCACAAAATAGCAATAGCTAATGAATACAAGGCCAAGTCATCTTTCATTACCTCCACCACCGAAAGGTATGTTTTCACCCTTGAATGTTTGTTTGTCTGCCTGTCGGTTTGTGAATAGGATATCTCAAAAAGTTGTGGACGGATTCAAACGAAATTTGGTGGACATGTTGGATTTGTGACAAGGAAGAAATGATTTAATTTTGGTGAAGATCCGAATCTGGATCCGGATCAGAGAATTTTTTAAAGTGGTTCTTCACCATTTAGTGAGTGATAGGGTTAAAACCAATATATTACAGGATATTTCAAAAAGTTATGGACGGATTCAGACAAAACTTGGTGGAGAGGTTGTGTGTGTGACAAGGACGAATCGATTCAATTTTAGTGAAGATTCGAATCTGGATCCGGATCAGAGAATTTTTAAAAGTGGTTCTTCACCATTTAGTGAGTGACAGGGCTAAAACCAATATATTACAGGATATCAAAAAGTTATGGACGGATTCAGACAAAACTTCGTGGAGAGGTTGTGTGTGTGACAAGGACGAATCGATTCAATTTTAGTGAAGATCCAAATCTGGTTCCCGATATGAGAGTTTTAAAAATTCCCAAGTGATTCTTCACCATTCAGTGATAGGTGTAAATTGTTCAGATTGGCAGAGGCATGCTCTCTATCGAGTGCTTTTGTAGTTTGATTCTGATATAGGTTTGCTCAAAAATATATCTGTTCAAAACAAGAAGAAAAAAAAATTAACACCACCACTTTTTCCCAGAACAAATTGTAATTAAAATAAGAATACAAGTAGAGCTACATTCAAAGTACACCGCCCCCATGCTAAATAGATAAATAACATGCTCCAGCGCACGGCATTGCCGGAGCACCTTTGGCACCCGGCAATGCCACAGCGCATCACATGGAGACGAAATTTGGAGGGAGTGGTGTACAATAATTGATTAATTGATCAATTGGGTAATTTAAAGAAATAAATAATAATGACAAATAATTAATTCTTAAACAATTGGCTAATATAGCATACCCAAAATACCTGCTTCATCCAAATCTGTAACTTTTTGAAAATGAATAAATCAAGTAATTAATTGGAAAAAACTTAAATACTGTAATTAATCAATTATCTGACTTGTCAATAAATCAAAAATACCCTTTATAGCCAAATCACTTGGTCACTGTTGTGTCCAAACATCAGATTCCTCGCTCAAAAGGTGCATGAGATATTGCCCAGATGATAAATAAAATAAATAAGTACTTAATAAATCGATAATAATTAATTGAATAATTAATCAATGAATGAAAAAAAAAAAAAACAATTGCGTTGTTTCCAAAGCACATGCTCACTATTGTGCCCAAAGAGTTGACCTTTGACGTTTTGACCTTAAAAATAGTTGGGTTTCCCAATTCAGTGAAGGACTATGCAAATGCTGTTCAATTTTCAAGTCAATCGGATGAAAATTGACGGGTTTTCAGATGAAAACCAATGATTTTGGAAGTTTGACCTCGAGTTGATCTTTGACCTTTTGACCTCAAAAATAGTTTGTTTTCCAATTTAGTGACACTATACAAATGCTGTTCAATATTCAAGGATATCTTGAAAATTTTCAAGGATATCAAGGATGTGCCCATCCCCTCTCACTCACCATTAAGCACCGATCGCTCTGGTGGGCAGACTGACCCCTTCACAACATGATCCCCGATGGTCATGGAGCTGCGGGATCTGTGTTGATGGTGTAGCCATCAACGTAGGTGACAAGGTCAACATAGACCAAAGTCCAAAACTTTTTAACAAATCGCTAAAATTCTCAATTTTCATCTGATTGACTTGAAATGTGAATAGGCTTTTCATATAAATGAACTGAATTCAACCACCAACTATTTTTGAGGTCAACATCGGCCAAAAGGTCAACATCAGCCAGATTTCTAAAATTGTCAATTTTCATCCGATGAACTTAAAATTTGAAGGCGATTTGCATATCAGGTCACATAATTCATCCACCAATTACTTGTGAGGTCAAAAGGAAGCTCTACCGAGTGCCATTCTACTTTGTTCTCTTTTGCCAAATGTCGCTCTACAACAACAACAACATGCATTTTAAGGCCATTTTCCCTGCTAGAACGGGGGTTAGCCTTGCGGTCCCCATGACAATCTTCTCCATTTTGCCCTATTTTCTGCATCTCTCCTTGTTAACCCCCTTGCCCGCATTTCTTCTTCCACCATCTTTAGCCAAGTCATTCTCGGTCTTCCCCGTCCTCTACTTCCTTCTACATTCATTTCCATCACTCTTCTCAACCAGTCACTTTCATCCTTTCTCAACACATGACCAAACCATCTCAACCTGTTCCTCTTCACAGCATCAATCACAGGCTCTATTCCCATCATCTTTCGCAATTCATCATTTGTCTTCCTCATAAAAACATTGCCTCAAACAGGGAACCATGATTGTCATGGGGCCCGCAAGGCTAACCCCCGCTCTAGCGGGGAAAATGGCCTTAAAACGATCATTCATTCATATTCATTCTCTCAACGATACTTCCCACATCCACCGAACCATTCGCATTTCCACCCTTTCCAGCCTTCGTTGCTGCTCTACATTCATGACCCATGTCTCGCTCCCATAAATCATAACACTTCTCACACATGCAGCATACACCTTTCCCTTCAGCTTCAACGACACTGCCCTCCTCATCAGCACGTCACTCAGTTCCCGAAACTTCTTCCATGCATATCTCACTCCAGCAACCGTTGCCGAGTCTGATCCACCTTCTCCATTCAGCATGTCTCCAAGGTAGCAAAATGTTTTCACACGTTCCAGCTTCACGCCGTCTCCAAGATCCAACTCAACATTTCCTCCATCTGCAGCTCCCTCTGTGCACACCTTACATTTGAATGTAGCTGCCACACTGGTTAATGACCCTCTCAGACCGCTACATTTTTGATGAACCCACTCAGCGCACATTGTACATTGAATGGAGTTCACTCCGACACCCTTCCTGCACACAGCACATGGCCACTTCCCAGTTCTTTCCACCTCACCACATGCTTTCCCACTTGCCATCACCTTCGTCTTTCCTATATTCACCTTCAGACCTTTTGTCTCCATACATTCCTTCCACTTGTTCATCTTTTCCTTCAGTCCATCCATACTTTCCGCAATCAACACCAGATCATCTGCATACAACAACTCCCACGGTAAACCCTCCGTTACTTTCTGAGCCAGCACCTCCATCACAGCTACAAATAGTAGTGGACTTAGTACCGACCCCTGATGCACTCCCACCTTCACCTCAAACTCACCACTGTTCCCGTCCTTCGTCCCTACAGCTGTGCGCGCTCTTTTGTACATTGCCATCACTACTCTGATCAACCATTCCTCCACTTCTAACTTCCTCAATGCCCATGTCAATACTTCGTGTGGAACCCTATTGAATGCTTTCTCCAGATCAACAAACCCAAGAAACAACTTCTTCCTCTTCTCCATGTACTTCTCCTGCATCTGCCTCACAATAAAGAGTGCGTCTGTCATTCCTCTTCCTGGCATAAATCCAAACTGCATTTCGTCGATCTTCACCTTCTTCCTTATCCTCCTCTCCAACACCCTTTCCAATACCTTCATTCCATGCTCCAATAACTTTATCGCTTGGTACGAGCCACACTCCAGAGGGTCACCTTTCCCCTTGTATAGAGGGACGAGGGTACTCTGTTCCCAATCCACTGGAATGCGGCCTTTATTCACCACCAGATTACAGATCTCTGTCATTCTCTTCACACCCCAAGTTCCTGCTGCCTTCAAGATATCTCTCACAACTCCCGTCGGCCCTCCCACTTTTCTACTCTTCATTGCGTGTGATAAAAAAAAATTTTTAATCGCTTCCTCAACTTCCTTCTCAGTTATCTTCTCTGCCGGTCCTAAAACTGGGTTACTCTCTATGTTGCCATCCCATTCATTCTTTGTATTCAACAGCATTTCCAAATATCTTTTCCATCTTCCTTTAATTCCATCTGGGTCCACAACGATTTGTCCCACTTCATCCTTCAAGCAATTCACCCCCATCACATCACACCTCTCTTTTGCTCTCTGCTTTGCAATCCTGAATACCGCTCTCTGACCCTCTTCCGAATCCTAGCGTTCTCCGAACATTTTCCTACATGCCTGCTGCGCCTTTGCTACCTCTTTCTTTGCAGCCTTCTTACTTTCATGCTCTGCTTTTTCTGCTCCCGTACCCTTTGCCTTCTGCCACTCCTTGAACTTCTTCCTCTTCTCGTCAATCCTCTTTCCAACTTCATCATCCCACCACCATGTTTCCGAGTGCCTCGGTGGTCCTTTTGTCCATCCACATAACTCGCCAACGGCTCCCAACAGACTATCTTTCATTGACATCCAACCACGTTCAAGCTCAACCACATCATCCTCTACCCTACTCAGCCTCTCTATTAATGCCTCCCTTACTGTCACCTCTTTCAACCTCCACACCTTCATTCTCAGTTGGTACTTCACCCACCGAGCTCTCCTCGCACCTTTCACCCTTATGTCGCAGACAACCAAGTGGTGCTGTGAAACAGCCTCCTCCCCCGGGATCACCTTTGTGTCCCAGAGGTGCCCCCTATCTCACCTACGCACCATCAGGTAGTCAACGGTTGTCGTCGACCCACCTGACGTGTATGTAACAAGCTTATTATCCTCTTTCTGGAACTGAGTATTACAAATCAACAAATCAGCTCCATCAGCAAACTCCAAAATCCTTTCACCTTCTCCATTTCTCACACCATATCCGTAACCCCCATGAACTCTCTCAAAACCATCCACACTCCTTCCCACATGTCCATTTAGGTCTCCTCCCACCACAACAACGTCCTCATCTTTCACGTTTTCCATCAGCTTCTCTATCGCACACCAGAACTTGTCCTTCTCTTCATCGCTCCGACCAACCTGCGGAGCATATCCCGAGATGACGTTCACCAAGAGCTTTCCAATCATCAATTTCACCATCATCAACCTATCACTCACTCTAGTCACACTCACCACACTGTCTACAAACTCCTCAGAAAACAGGACACCAACACCATTCACGCCCCCCGAGCACCCTTGCCACACAAACTTCTATTTCTGTCCCTGCCTGCCCTTCACCATTCTCACACCACTTCCCTTCCATCTCGTTTCTTGCACACAACATATGTCCACTCTTCTTCTGACCAATACATCCACCACTTCTCCTGATCTCCCTGTCATTGTCCCTACATTTCATGTCCCAAACCTCAGAAACCGATCTCCACTTTGGGCTGTACGCTGCCCATATGTAGTTGTAATTGTCATGGTTCGCTTTTTGAGGCAATGTTTTTATGGCCGGATGCCCTTCCTGACGCCAACCCTCTTAGTCGCCTCTTACGACACGCAGGGATACGGTGTACCTATTCTAACCAGGGTACACACTGGGAGTGTCGCTCTATCAAATGTCGCTCTGAGTGATTTTTCAGCTGTCTGCCTTGTCAGTCCCTCAGCCACATATCGCAAGATGACAAGATGACACAACTAAAACGGCACTCGGTAGGGGGTGCATACCTCCACCAGGCTGAACAGTTTACGTTTTGTATCCCACTGATAGGCCGGATCTGGATTCGGACCTCCAAAATTTAATCGGTTGTTCTTGTCACCGACGCAACTCATCCACCTAGTTTTGTCGCAATTCATCCACAACCTTTTGAATAACATTCTTTCCATCGTTTTGGCCTTATCTTTCAATGGTGAAGAATCACTTGTATATTAAAAAATTCTCATATTAGGATTTGGATTCAGATCTTCACCAAAATCAAATCGATTCGTCCATATGATACACCGAACCTGTCCACAAAGTTTCATCTGAATCAGTCCATAACTTTTTGAGATATCGTGTTAAACATCGTTTTTAGCCCTATCACTCAAAGGTGAAGAATCACTTAAAAATTATATTATCCTGATCTGGATCTTCACCAAAATTGAATCAATTCTTCTTTGTCAAAGACTAAACCTATCCAACCAAGTTTCTTCCATATCCATCCACAACCTTTTGAGATACCCTGATAACAGACAGACAGACAAATCGACACAGACAGACAAGGGTGAAAACATAACCTCCGCCCACCTTCAGGGGGGGGGGGACGTAACAATAATCGGCAGGCTGCAGCCTCTTCGCTCTTTGCAGACCTGGAAAAAAAGTTACAAACTGGTCAAACAAGTGGAACATGTCTTTCAATCCTGACAAATCTCACTCTCCCTTTGTTTCTCCAAAAACTCCATCTGGAAACCCCCCCATCTATTTTCTCAACAATCTCTCGAATAAGTTCTGTCACTCAAGCTTTTGGGTCTCACTGTCTGCCATGATATTTCCTGGGAAAACCACATTTCCAAGCTGGCCTCCAAAGCCAGTCGCCGACTGGGCATCCTCCGTCGTGCGAAGTCCTTTCTGGGCACTTCTAAGCTCCTCACCACATACAAAGCTTTCATCCACAACTCAATGGAATACTGCTCTCCCCTCTTATGAGGCTCCTGCCTCACACCTAGCTCGGCTTCACGCTGTTGAAACCAAAGCTTTCAGAACCATTGGAATCTCCCACGATGAAGCTAACTCTGAGGGCCTTTCACTCGCTCACCGCAGGCAGGTTTGGTGGTCTTTCTGTCTTCCACCGACTTCTCGCCGGCTGAGCTCCCTCAGCTCTGTCTGTGCTCTGTCCCCCTAATATTCCTCCAGGATGCACAAGATCTGCCAGAAACCCTCTTCTGTTGAAATTACACTACTCACAATAAGTTAGGGATATTGGCAGGTTCTTCGTTGTGGTTGATTTTGTGTATTAATTATGTTGAAAAAAGTTGTTGGTCCTAATTCTATGGTTATTAATGAGTGTGAAAAAACACAGCATTCTTGATTTCAATACCCGAACCCTAACCCCTATAAAAAAAATAAACTCCCACAATATCCCTAACTTATTGTGAGTCGTGTACCAAAATCAAGACTCTCTGCTCACCTTCACTCTTTCATTCCCCTTTCTTCCCACCTCTGGAACAAACTCCCACACTCTCTTCAATCCCTCTCCTCCCTCCAGGTCTTTAAAACAGCTGTTCAACACCATCTCTTATCTTCCACCATCCAAAACCTTGATCTTTTCTACACGCGTTAATACACCCCAAATCCACCTCTTTCAATCTCCGACTTCATTCCTGAAATTCCTTGTCGTGTTCATTTGCTTTAAACCGTGTACCCCTCCTTCCATACCCCTCCCTTCCACAGATCCACCGACGTCCTTGTTCTCTACTGCTGTTGTGCTTATTTGCTTTCCGCTCTCTCTCCACGGCTCAGATGCGGTTTCACGGGTGACGCCCACTGATCTACTCGAGCTGTTACCACAAGTCCTCTCCGCTTCGGCTTGCGCACCCGCCTTTATAGCCTCCGCCCCGTACGTCACTCATGAAGCGTTGTGCCCATCCCCTCCCACTCACCATTAAGCACCGATCACCGATCGCTCTGGTGGGCAGACTGACCCCTTCACTACATGAACCCCGATGGTCATGGATCTGCGGGATCTGTGTTGATGGTGTAGCCATCTTTTTGCCTAAACTACAGGCTGAAGGCCCACCCAAATGCTAAAATGGACATTTAGGACAGATTACAAAGGGGAAAACAGTAAAAATGGGGTCAAAAGGTTTGATGATTTTAGAATCAAACATAGGGATGGGTACACGTTGTCCAACTATTACATTGCCTTCAGAAAGTAATCACACCCCTTGACTTTTTCACATTTTGTTGTGTTGCAGCCTGAATTTAAAATGGATTAAATAGAGATTTTTTGTCACTGATCTACACATAATACCCCATAATGTGAAAGTGGAATTAAATGTTTTTTTGTTTTTTCACAAAGTAATAATAAATAAAAAACAGAAATATCTAATTTTTGCATATGTAGATTTGGAGAGTTTCTCCCATTCTTACTTGAAGCTCTGTCAAGTTGGATGGGGAGCATTGGCGAGCAGCAATCTTCAAGTCTTTCGACAGATTTATCAATGGGATTCAAGTCTGGGCTATGGCTGGGCCACTCAAACATTTTCACGTTCTTGTTCTGAAGCTATTCCAGTGTTGCTTTGGCTGTATGCTTGGGGTCATTATCCTGTTGGAACATAAATCTTCACTGCAGTCTCAGGTCTTTTGCACCCTGAAGCAGATTCTCCTCAAGGATTTGCCTCAAAATGTCTCCATTCATTGTTCCCTCTATCCACAAGTCTCCCAGTCCATGCTGCTGAAAAGCATCCCCATAGCATGATTCTGCCACCACCATGCTTCACAGAAGGGATGATGTTAGATGGGTGATGAGCTGTGCTTGTTTTCAACCAGACATAGTGCTTTGCATTCAAGCCAAAGAGTTCAATTTTGGTCTCTTCAGACAACATAATCTTTTGGCTCATGCTCCCTGAGTCTTTCATCTGTCCTTTTGCAAACCCCAGGTGTTCTGTCATGTGCCTTTTTCTCAGGAGTGGCTTCTGTCTGATCACTCTCCCATAAAGCCTCGAATTGTGAAGTGCTGCAGAGACTGTTGGCCTTCTGGCAGGTTCTCCCATCTCGGCCAAGGAACTCTGTAGTTCTGTCAGAGAAGTGGTCATTGGGTTCTTGGTTAACTCCCTGACCAAGGTCCTTCTTACCCGGTTGCTCAGTTTGGTTGGACGGCCAGCTCTAGGAAGAGTCTGGGTAGGTCCATATACTTTCCATTTCCTAATGATGGAGCTCACTGTGCTCTTGGGAACTTTCAACACTCTAATAATTGATTTATTCCCTTCCCCAGATCTATGCCTCCTCACAATTATATGTCGGAGTTATACGGACAGTTCTTTGGACTTCATGGTAGAGTTTCTGCACTGACATGTACTGTCAGCTGTGGGACCTTGCATAGAAAGGTGTGTTTCTTTCCAAGTCATGTCAAATCAATTGAATTGGCCACAGCTGGACTCCCATCAAGTTGTAGAGACATCTCAAGGATGATGAAAGGAAATTGGAGGCACCTGAGCTTAATTTGGAGTGTCAAAGGGGTTGAATACTTGTGACTCAAGACATTTCAGCTTTTCATTTTTAATTATTTTGCAGAAATTTCGAAAACAAAATCCACGTTGACATGATCATGTGTAGATCAGTGACAAAAAAAAACTCAATTAAATCCATTTTAAATTAAAATTCAGGCTGTAACAACAAAATGTGAAAAAAGTCCAGTTATGCGAGACTAAGGAAATAACACCATATAAACCATCTTTAACCCATGACGAGTAATGTCCACAACAATGAATCTCATGTGTATGTATGTATGTATGCATGCATGTATGTATGTATGTATGTATGTATGTATGTGTGTTATATATATATATATATATATATATATATATATATATATATATATATATATCCACATGAAAAAGTAAGTACACCCCATGTAAAGTTTTGACTTTTTAACATATTTCAACATACACCTATTTGATCTTCATTTCAACAATATTGTAAGATAAAGGTGATATAATATAACAAATATCATGAAACATTTACATTTTGTCGTCCATTGTATAATTTAAATAAACATAAATGCAAATTTCGCATGTGGAAAAAGTAAGTACACCCCTACATTTATCACTACTTCAAATACCTAAAATTAGAATCAGGTGCACCAGCTCAGGTGCAAATGATTAGCACATCGTTCGAGAGGATCTTAGAGGAACCTGTCTTATTTAAACCTCAGACATTTAGTTTGGTTTGCTCTTTGTTGTTGAAGTGTGCGGCGTCATCATGCCTAGATCAAAAGAGCTCTCTGAGGCCTTCAGAAAGAAGGTTATAGATGCCTACGAGTCTGGGAAGGGATTTAAAAAGATCTCCAAAAATTTGAAATCAATCATTCGACTGTCCGGAAGATCATCTACAAGTGGAGAAGATTCCACACAACTGCCAACTTGTTCAGGCCAGGCCGCCTCAGCAAGTTCAGCCCGAGAGCAGACCGCAAGATGCTGAAAGAAGTCTCTAAGAACCCCAGAACGTCATCACGGGACCTTCAGGTAGCTCTTGCCACTGTTGATGTCAAAGTGCACGAGTCTACCATTAGAAAGAGGCTGCACAAATTTGATCTACATGGGAGGTGTGCCAGGAGGCAATCTTTGCTGTCCAGAAAGAACATCAGGGCAAGACTAAAGTTTGCCAATGAACACTGAGGCAAAGACCAGCACTTCTGGAACAATGTGCTCTGGACAGATGAGTCAAAGGTAGAGGTGTTTGGCCACACCACCAGAAGACATGTTTGGTGAAAACCAAAGACAGCATTTGACCACAAGAACCTGATACCAACTGTAAAGCATGGTGGTGGAAATATTATGGTTTGGGGCAGCTTTGCTGCATCAGGGCCTGGGCAGCTCACCATCATCGAATCCACTCTGAATTCTTCATTGTACCAGAGGGTGCCTGAGGATAATGTGAGGCCATCTGTCGGAATGTTGAAGCTAAACCTAAGGTGGACCTTGCAACATGACAATGACCCTAAACATACCAGTAAATCCACGAAGGAATGGCTGAAAAGAAAGAAATGGAGGGTTCTGGAATGGCCAAGTCAAAGCCCGGATCTAAATCCCATCGAGATGTTGTGGGGGGATTTGAAACGAGCTGTGCATGCAAGAAACCCCTCAAACATCGCACAGTTGAAAGAATTCTGCATGAAGGAGTGGGCTAAAATTTCTCCCAGTCGATGTCAGAGACTGGTAGACAGTTATAAGAAACGCCTACTTGAGGTTGTTTCTGCCAAAGGGGGCAATACCACCTATTAGAGCCAAGGGTGTACTTGCTTTTTCCACATGCGAAATTTGCATTTGTGTTTATTTAAATTATACAATGGACTACAAAATGTAAATGTTTCATGATATTTGTTATATTATATCACCTTTATCTATCAATATTGTTGAAATGAAGATCAAATAGCTGTATGTTGAAATGTGTTGAAAAAGTCAAAACTTTACATGGGGTGTACTTACTTTTTCACATGACTGTATATATATAAATATATATATATATATGTATATATATATATATTATATATACATATACATACATATATTATGGAGAAGGTAATTGGTTTAGAGATACCTGTTAACACAATTAGGCGACTCATAATCACTTGAGAGGAGGCAGTAATACAGAATTTCAGTGGGACATAGCTTGCAAGATTGTGAGTTGGGACCTGAAGGTAGTTTGGATAAATTGTTCTCACGAGACGTATCTCGCTGCTACTGAGATTGTGAATTGGGTGAAAGGGAAAGTTGGGAAGGTGGGAAAGCAGGTTATGAGGAAGTAGGAGGAGGTGAAGTTGGATCTTCCAGTGGCTTATCATGGAAATGGATAGGTGGGATCGCTTGACTATACTTCGGGAACGACTGTGAGACCAAGCTTTTCCAGTGATGAAAGACATATTCCATTTATAAGAGCAGCATCTGATTGATACCAGATCATGAGAAAGTGATGCACCTGCTGTCTGCTTGTCAATGGGATACAGTACCATACGACACAATGTGGGGTTGTCTGCAAAAAGGATGAGAGTGTTTTCCAGAGTATCAGAGCTGAGGTCATTTCTGTAGATGAGTAACAAGACTAGGCTCAAAACCACCCAGCGGTACTCCAGTCTCCGCTAAGAGAGATGGTATAGAAATCGACTTTAAAATCTCAATTTCGATTTTTAAAATCACTTTATTATCCTCTTTCTGAGCACTCATTTATTTATCCATTTTATATTTCCTTTGTTGAATTCTTCAAGGCAAATCAACATGAACTCTATCAACACTCAACAGGAAGTGAGAAATTAGCTGATTTAATTCAGTTCTCTCACCTCCCTGATGCTCCTGAACAATTGGTCTCAATTTATAACCAGACACTTCAAAATATGCTCAATCCATTTACTCCCTTTATCACTCAATTCCCTAATTGCAGCTTATTTCCCATTTGCATTCTCTCAAAAACAACATCGCAAATTACAATAACAAGTAACTTTGAGGCAGGAGGATGCCATTTGGCCCATTATATTATATACACTATATCAACACAACATTGATTAAATATATTAGCTTATTGACTTCATTTCACTGGGGGAGGCAGAGGGGGGCAGGTACAGCGATGTCCCCAGGGTGTGTGTATTTTTGTTTTGCACGCGCACCTCCCCATAACCTGCTTTCCCACCATCCCAACTCCTCCTTTCACCCAATTCACAATCTCGGTAGTAGAGAGATATGTCTCATGTGAATACTTATCCAAACTACCTCCAGGTCACAATTCACAATAATATATATATATATATATATATACATACACACACTCGTAGTTTCTGGTGGGTGGAGGCTTGGGGGGGTGAAAACGGTTGTGGAGTGAGGACTGAACAAACACCGACAGCACATTTACCTTTTGCCAAGATCACAAGACGACAACGTGTGTCCAATCATCCATCCATTCCAAAGCGATCTACGAGTCCATATACCTCTCCAATAGCGATCTACGAGATCTCCAATGCTTCTGGATACCTATTCAGTTCCAGTTTAAATCTATCTACTAACTCTGCTGCCACTACCTTTGCAGGGAGATCATTTGATGCATTAACTACTCTCTGAGTGAAAACTCCAACCTTACTACCACCCTAACTCTCCTCTTGTTTCTCTCACACTGTGACCCTCAGTCTTTTAATGGTCCCTGAAAAACTCTTTTGCACTTACTTTGTCTCTACCTTTCATTAAACATCTCGATCAGATGCCCTTGTAACTGCCTCCATTCTCTATCAGACATTTTATAAAGTCCTGCCTCCTTCAGCTGCTCCTCATAGCTGAGCCTAGGTTGGCCTGGATTCAACCTAGTAGCCCTACACCGAACCCTCTCTATCGTAGTTATGTCCTTCCTCAGATGTAGCGACAAAAACTACTCACAATATTCTAGGTGAGGCCAATCACTAAATTCCTATACAGTGTTAACACGATCTCCTTTGATTTACAAACTATCCCCCTACAAATACAACCTAAAACCCTGTCTTCTTTACCTTTAGCTACCTGGGCACTGTGCAGTCTGTTTACCCATCGTACCTGTTGCCCTCCCAGATTCTTCTCCTGTGTGACACACTCCAGGACTGCCTCTTGCATCATGTAACCTCAATTTTTATTATTCTTACCTAACCCCAGCACCTTACGTTTCTTTACGTTGAATTGTATCTGCCAATATTTTGCCCAAGTCGACTGGAACTGTCGAGATTAGAAAGAAAATTCAATAAATCTCAGTCACTTTATAACGACCTGACCAACAAAATAGCAATGGTCCATGATACCAAATCATTTGTTGAAGCAAAAACCATGCATTACCGTAAATACCTCCAACACGAAGCCTTTGTTGTGTCAGTGATAAACATTTTTAAAAATAGCCCCGAGTGGGCTGACGGTCATCTCTTGAGGTTGCAGTCCAGACCTCTGCTGATTTGAGGGGACCACCCACTCCCAGGAACCCCCTCACCCCCTGGGACCCCCCCCCCCCCCGATCGGAAATCGAAAAATTTAAGACCACGTGATCCTGCAGACCATAAAGTATAAGGGCTGTATCAGGTTTCAGAGCAATCGGTTGGTAAAAAAAGGGATGAGTAGGGATCCTGAGTTTGGGGTGGTAAATCCTCCCCTCCTAACCCCCATCTCCCCTCTGCCGGGAGCCCCCATTATCTGAAATTGAAAAATCAAAGCCTAATCGATTGTGCAGGCTACCGTCTTATATTCATGTGTCATGTTTCAGGACAATCAACTGGCTGATATGGGAGGAGCAGCAAAAATAGCAAAAAGTTAACGGACGGGCGGACTGACATCCAGACATCATGACCCATTTTATAAGTTCACCTCTTCGAGAATTAAGATGAGACGACCTAAAAATGGCTAAAACTTATTTTCCACTGAATTGGTCTCTATCAGGGGTAATTTGCTGCCAAAACTGCTAACATAGGATAACACACCATGTATTCATAGTACGCTGTGCAAACATGCTCTGGATTGAACACATTTTTCTCAACATCTAAAACTTATTTTCCTTTTAGATTTGGATGACGTCGTACCTGTCGATCAGAATCTTTTTAAATGTCGTGAACAAACTTTGGGTACATCACGGTGAGGAAGGTTGTGGTCAAGTTTCATCATCGAAATTGTGTTTAGTTTAGGAGAAGAGAAGAGTGTTTATTACATACTGACTGATTCACTGAAGGACGGACATTATGCGAAGCTAATGCCTCACCTGAACAATGTTCCCGAAGAGCTAAAAACGACTTATTTACTTGATCCAGTTACATAATCTTTGGTTGCTCCTTTCCTTTTTATCGTCTTTCCACTGATCTTCACCAAACATCTGATAAATGCACAAGCTCATCCTATTAGTCTCAGCCTAGTGTGGAACATATATGTAAAGTGTGGAACATATAAGACTAACCTTCACACTACTTTGACCATGGAAACGCATTTTCGTTTTTGCAACTATTAAATAACCTTTCGGTATACAAGACTCATTTACATGTGATGCAATCTTTTCATACTATCTCCTCTGAATTTGTGAAGTTATAAAGTTTCAGAGACAGAGCTGCTCTTAAAAATAATATCATGAGAAAAGAAAAGCATGACAGACATGGCAAATTAACATAGGTTTTTCAATCCAATGCCCAATCAATGCTGAGCCTCAAATATTCAGGCAAATGTCAAATAATCAGGCTGCATTCAGTTGGCTAATTGTATTGATGACATCGAGAATGGATTTCATGAACTGAAAGCGGGTAGGAGTACGCATACCGCTGTGTGGCACAAGGTGCGACTGATGTTTCAATCATGAGTCCTTCTTCAGAGAAAACGAGCAATGTCCTGTATCCGTTTGTCGAATGAGACGTTATAAAATCAACTACAAATTATAATTGTTACCCACAAGTGTAAATGTACATCAATAATGACTTTCTACTTTTAACTTGAATACCACAGATGGGACTGCAATGTGGTATTGGAAAAGTCATAGCCACAAATCTAATAAGTATGCACTTAGAAAAGTGCCGATTACATTGCCAACCTTCTCAGGCCATCCAAACCTCACTGGCTCGACACCTGAAGGAAAATTCACCCACATATTTGCACATCGCTGTACACAACATGGCAGTAAATAAAAATGGCATCAGTTTTGGGGAGGCACCTGCAAAGAGTAGACACGGTTGGTGTGGCCCTGCAGCGTGTGCAGACACGTCTCGGTTTCTGGATCCCACACCTTGACCGTGTAGTCGTAGGCCCCACTGACGACACGCCGCCCATCAAACTGAACGCAGCGCACCGCCGCTACGTGACCCATTAACACGTGCAGGCACAGGCCCGTTTCGATGTCCCAGACTCGCAGAGTTGCATCTCGAGAGCCGCTCACCACCCTTTAAGAGAAGTAAAATGTGCATCAATGTTAGGAATGTGAGCAGATTTGAAACTTTCATAAAGGAAGGTGCCTGTATGGTCTGCAACAAAATATGTGATGCACTTGCAATCTAACACACTTTTGGAAAAAATATCTCAACAAATTAAAACAACATAGTTCTTAAGAAAAAAGTGGTGTGACATGGTGTGACATAAGTCAAACAGGTGGTGTGACATGAGCAACCAGTGGTGCAAGATGGCAACAAAACATAAAAATGCATGTAAAATAAAAAAAAAAATGGTGAAATTGTGTAACAGTTTGTGTAAAGATGTTGGTCACTGGGGGGATGATGCAAATACTGTATTGGAAAAAGAAGGATCAAATGAAATTTGAACTTGCAAATGTTACAATGCAAAACTAGAAAAGGCACTAATCGACATCACAACGTCAACAGATGTGCCTTCACACACATTATTACATTTTTATACATAGTTATACTGTGATTATACATAGTTATATAGATCTGTGTAAGAGAGGGCTGGGGCGGGGTACACGGTATAAACAAGATGGACACTACTGGGGCTTTCAGGAAAGAAAACAGTGAATTTGAAGGAGGTGGGGTTGGGGTGTATTAAAGGGAAAAGATAAAGGTTTAGGATGGGGTAAGACATGACATGGTGGTGACCAGATGTTTTGAAGACCTGGAGGGAGGAATGGTATTGAAGAGAGTGAGGGAGTTTGTTCCAGAGGTGGGGAAAAAGGAGGAACGAAAGAGTGAAGGTGAGCAGTGAGTCTTGATTTTGGCAGTTTCACCAAAAGAGGGTTGTTAAGCAGATCTAGGGCATCCTGCAGGAATATTTGGGGGACAGAACACAGACAGAGCAGGGAGTGCAAGGCCTGAGAGTTGGGTCAAAAAGTTCATACCAAGTTTGGTCAAAATCTCATCACTGGTTCATAAGTTAGCACTTTAACAAAACTTTTACCTCACGGAACATCTGACCGTTGACCCAATAATTTAATCAGTTAATACTTGCATGTTAACACTTGTACCAAGTTTGACTTCAATCTCTTTAGCCGTTCTTGAGTTATCGTGATAAAGAAAACCGATCACAGATGGACGGACTGAAGCATTTTTACAAAGTAACATACATTTTAACTAAGGTTGTCCATACTACTTTCATCAAATACGTTCTCCTCGTGGTGCCGGCGATAGCTCGTCGACTCTTCATGAAGAACACTGTGGGATCGTTAACATCCACAAACTAATGCTGGCAGATGGGACGCCCAGTTTAATGTCAATCCAAGAGACGGCACAGTGATGAATCACGCTGCTTATGAAACACCAGGATGAGAGTTTATAGCTGGATCGAGATTCAAACCCAGGCTAGACAGCTTAGAGACCAGCGATCTGAATACACACGAGTTAAATATAATAAGAACAAAATAAGTCTGTCACACTGAATAATGAGATTTCAAATTGAGCGACCAGTGTTCGTTGGACTCTTCCACAGATTAGCAGCAAGAATGAAAGCCCTCGGTTGGTCAGAAAAGGACGTGCTTTGTCAATTCAGTACGTAAGCAGTAACATCACTGTATGAGACTGAAAAGGTTCAGAGTAGGACAGGATTCAGCCAATGACGAATAACTGGGTGAAATAACGCAGGAAAACATCCTGATATCTATAAATCTTTCCTGTTTACAAGCTTCATGAGCCATAAAATACACAGGTAGTGGACAAAAAAAGAAAAGAAGCACATCTGGGTAAATGAGGGACACCAAGGATCCAGCTAGGTAAGGATCGGCTTCCAGCATCTGGGTAAGCATCGGCTTTCCATCGGCTTCCAAATCTAAATGAGGGACACCGAGCATCGAGGTAAGCATCGGCTTCCAGCATCTGGGTAAGCATTGGCTTTCCATCGGCTTCCAAATCTAAATGAGGGACACCGAGCATCGAGGTAAGCATCGGCTTCCAGCATCTGGGTAAGCATCGGCTTTCCATCGGCTTCCAAATCTAAATGAAAAAGATCTAGATCCAAGGATCTAGCTAGGTAAGCATCGGCTTCCAGCATCTGGGTAAACATCGGCTTTCCATCGGCTTCCAAATCGAAATGAGGGACACCGAGCATCGAGGTAAGCATCGGCTTCCAGCATCTGGGTAAGCATCGGCTTTCCATCGGCTTCCAAATCTAAATGAGGGACACCGAGCATCGAGGTAAGCATCGGCTTCCAGCATCTGGGTAAGCATCGGCTTTCCATCGGCTTCCAAATCTAAATGAAAAAGACCTAGATCCAAGGATCTAGCTAGGTAAGCATCGGCTTCCAGCATCTGGGTAAGCATCGGCTTTCCATCGGCTTCCAAATCGAAATGAGGGACACCGAGCATCGAGGTAAGCATCGGCTTCCAGCATCTGGGTAAGCATCGGCTTTCCATCGGCTTCCAAATCTAAATGAGGGACACCGAGCATCGAGGTAAGCATCGGTTTCCAGCATGTGGGTAAGCATCGGCTTTCCATCGGCTTCCAGCATCTGGGTAAGCATCGGCTTTCCATCAGCTTCCAAATCTAAATGAAAAAGATCTAGATCCAAGGATCTAGCTAGGTAAGCATCGGCTTCCAGCATCTGGGTAAGCATCGGCTTTCCATCGGCTTCCAAATCTAAATGAGGGACACCGAGCATCGAGGTAAGCATCGGCTTCCAGCATCTAGGTAAGCATCGGCTTTCCATCGGCTTCCAAATCGAAATGAGGGACACCGAGCATCGAGGTAAGCATCGGCTTCCAGCATCTGGGTAAGCATCGGCTTCCCATCAGCTTGCAGATCTAAATGAGGGACACCAAGGATCGGCTTCCACACAAGTGTGGCCCTTGTGTTAAGTCAGCAAATAACATTCCAGTATGCTTCGGGTCATGCATAAAAATGCTGCACAAACCAGGTTCCCTAAAATTATGGTGGCTAGCATGGCTGTAAGACAGTGGTTCTCAAACTTTTTTGGACTACCGCCCCCTTCTACCCTCTTGGACCGGCCCAATGCCCCCCTTGTCCTATCGTTCGTGGTCGGACACCCAGAATTTATGTAGATAGGAAGAAAAAATAACAGAAGCCAAATATTTTCTGAATAATATTTTACTTTATTTTACTTTACTTTTTATTTTATTTTGCACGACCTACAATGTTTCACCAGAACAAGTCCAGGTGAGGCAAACTGAGAATCTGTTATCACAGGACCAAATACCGTTAGTGTGAAGGGTGGGCCTGGTGACTCGCTGCGAGATTACGAACGTCTGGCTCCATCTCAGTGAGGTAGAGACACAGATCGCCCCTCTTGGTAATGTCAAGGCGGTTTCCATACTTGGTCAGCAGCACCATCACGGCGCTGAACCCTCTTTCAACGAGGTATGATGTGGGGAACGCCATCAGCAGCAGTTCTGCCTCTGTCCACATTGCGGGGTATTTGCCCCGCTCCAGAATCCAGAATTTTCCGTATTCATGCTGCGAAAATCTTGCCTTTGCCTCATCATCATTGTGGAGGTTGATAATTTCGTCCTGTAATTCGCGCTTCACATCTTGAATGTCACATTTGAATGGGTTGATCACCCATGCTGGCACCGACAGTTCTAGCATGTCTCTGAAACGCTGTTCCATATCTCCACGAATTTTCTCAAGGTGATTGCAATAAACGAGCAGCTCTTCATCAGAAACAGCAGTTTCCTTTGCCAACCGGGGAAAGTGGTACATATCTCTGCGGCCGAGGGTTTCCCTGTGCAGAGTCGCCTTGGTTACGAACGCGCCGATCACTTTCTTTGCTTTAATCGGCGTCATATGGTCACCTGGAGTTGTTTGTTGACATCATTCAGTATACTGAATATGTCCGTGAGGTAAGCCACATCATGCTCAATCGCATTCACTTTCTCCGATAGCTCCGTATCAATTTCCGACAGAAACTCGACCACTGTTGAGAAGAGGGCATGGAAACGGGTCAAACAAGCAGCGCCTTTGGACAACCATCGAACTTTGGTGTGCAACAGGAGCCGCTCGCATGCCTCATCGTTCTCCTGGCAAAGCTGACGAAACAGCCGATCATGCAGAGACGACACCTTGATTTTATTCACTGCTTTGATTACTGTTTGGAGTGATGTATGAAGTCTGGTGCTGAGAACGTTTGCTACAAGATGCTGGCGGTGCACGACACAGTGAATGGCAAACACGGACGGTACCTGGTTCTTCAGAAGCGCAATAAAACCACGCTGGCGGCCAACCATCGCTGGTGCCCCGTCCGTCGCGCAAGCGAGAATGTTCTCCATCGGTATGTTCTTATCAGTAAAGTACTTCTCCAACGTTTGGAAGATGGAAGAACCCTTCGTATCGGTCTGGAGAGAGCGGGCAAACAACATTTCTTCCACCATTTCCTGATCACGGATGAAGCGAACGTAGCAGAGTAACAGAGCTTCACTGTCACGCAAAGTGGACTCGTCCAGCTGGATGGCGAAGTGTGTGCTTCTCAGCTCACTACACAGTTTATATTCTACATCTGATGACATTTCATCAATCCGCCTGGCCACGGAATCATTGCTGAGCGCAATCGACGAGAGAACTGGATTCGGATCCTGGCCCATAACGGTTTTTATCACTTCCCCAACAGCTGGTTTGATCAACTGTTCGCCGATTGAATACGGGTTTCCAGATCTGGCGATGAGCAATGACAGCTTATACGACGCTTCCAGTCCTTTATCCACGAGCTTTTGGCTGGCTTTGAACATCGTCGTTACAGTGGATCGCTTCTCAAATTTCTCTTTCAGCGATTGGAAATAGCTGACCTCCGCGCGAGCCTTATCGCTGTGCTTTTTACTCAGGTGCTTGCTCAGACGAGATGGTTTAATTGCTTCATTGGACAGCGTGATAACACACAACAAACACATCGGTAACCGTTTGTTCGTCGGAGATGGAATGAATCCATACTTGATGTATTCAACGGAATACTGACGACACTTTTTCTTTGAGGTCGACATCTTGAAGCCGACCGGACGTGAAGCTTTTTTGAATCACGAAATCAACACGCCAAAATGTCGAAGACTATCACCAGCGCTAACACTGACTGTTCATACCTTGCCCAATGTCTGTGCTGGCAAGGCCAGGCTGTAAAGTTGAACCAGGCACGTTGAATAGTCCAGCACGAATAGAGTGTATTTTTTTTTTTTTTTTTTGTATACAAGATCGAGGCTCGTGAAAGAGCTAACATTAATCACACAAAAAGACAAACCGACACACAAAACACAAAAAACAAGGGGAGCGGTAGACAAGATGGGGAGAGAGGGGGAAGGACACAAAAGAGAGGGGGAAGGACACAACCACAACATTTGAGAGCAGGGACATCGGGAGGACTTGGGGGGAGGTGGGAGAGGATTAAAACATATGAACACTGCAAGGACTCTGGGGTGAATTACCGGGGGTAGAAAAGATCAAGGTTTTCGATGGGGGAAGATAAGAGATGGTGGTGAACAGCTGTTTTAAAGACCTGGAGGGAGGAGTGGGATTGAAGGGAGTGGGGGAGTTTGTTCCAGAGGCAGGAGAAAAGGGGAATGAAAGAGTGAAGGTGAGCAGAGAGCCTAGACTTTGGCAGTTTAACCAGAAGAGGGTTGCAGGCAGATCTTGTGCGACCTGAAGGAATATTGGGGGGACAGAGCACAGAGAGAGCTGGGGGAGCAAGGCCGGAGAGGAGTCGGTAGAAGACAGAAAGACCACCAACCTGCCTGCGGTGAGTGAGTGAAAGGCCCTCGGCGTTGACTACATCGCAGGAGATTCCAATGATTCTGAAAGCTTTGGCCTCAACAGCGTGAAGCCGAGCAAGGTGTGAGGCAGGAGCACCAGCCCAGAGGGGGGAACAGTATTCCATTGAGCTGCGGATGAAAGCCTTGTATGTGGTGAGGAGCTCAGGTGTGCCAAGGAAGGACTTCGCACGACGGAGGATGCCCAGTCGGCGACTGGCTTTGGAGGCCAGCTTGGAAAAGTGGTTTTCCCAAGAAAGATCATGGCAGATAGTGAGACCCAAAAGCTTGAGCGACAGAACTTCTTGGAGAGGATTGTTGAGAAAGTAGATGGGAGGGTTGTCCAGTCGGTCCTTTCGGAGAGACATTGTAAGAGTGTGAGATTTGTCAGGATTGAAAGACATGTTCCACTTGTTTGACCAGTCTGTGATTTTGTCCAGGTCTGCAGAGAGTGAGGAGGCTGCAGACTGCCGATCTGAGGGATGAGGAATGGAGCGACAGAGAGTAGAGTCGTCAGCAAAGAGATAGAGAGGATTTTCAAGAGAGTCAGAGAGATCATTGATGAAGACCAGAAAAAGCACAGGGCCCAGAACACTACCTTGGGGAACTCCAGCCTGAACAGGAAGAGGAGATGAGAGAAACCCATTCAGGGCCACACGTTGACTACGACCAGAGAGGAAGTCCGCCAGCCATGCGTGGAGATTTCCATGGATACCAAAGGAGGAGAGTTTGGAGAGCAGAGCAGGGTGCCAGACCGTATCGAAGGCACGTGAAATGTCAAGGGAGACAGCTCTAATTTCCTGTTTGGCGTTGAGGACCTCCATCCATTGTTGAGAAAGCAGAAGCAGCATGTCCAGAGTAGAGTGACCAGGTCTGAAACCAAATTGATGATCAGAGATCAAGCCATTGGAGAAGAGGAAAGATTTAATATCTGAAGCAATGATGGATTCCATGACTTTGCTGATAATTGGGAGAAGGCTGATTGGTCTGTAGTTGCTGGGATCTGTTTTTGCACCTTTTTTGTGCAAAGCGGTGATGTTGGCTGATTTCCAAGCAGATGGCAGATGACCTTGAGCAAAAGAGAGGGTGAAGAGAACAGAAAGAGGGAGTGAAAGTGCAGAAGAACATGATTTTAGGACCCGTGGGCTGATGCCGTCAGGGCCAGTTGCAGAATCAGAGTCGAGGGTTGCCAGAAACTTTTCCACCTTGTCAGGAGGAAAGGACACAGAGTCCAGGAGCAGCTGGGTACAACTGGGTACGGTGGGTACAGAGAGGGATGGGTTTGGGACACAAGATTTAGAGGCAAACACAGAGTTGAGGCATTCAGCTTTTTCACGTGCGGAGTCAGCCGTTAAGCCGTTTGAGGTGAGGGAGGGGATGGAGGGGCAACATATCCCGCATATATCCCGCATAAAAAGATTCTTGCAAGCCGATTGGTTGAAATGGCAACACGTGACAAAAATTAGTGTTGTACTATTGGCCGCATTGGCAGCCAATAGTATTTCGCTGGTGTCATACACTATCATGTTTGTTGCGTGAGCATGTATGGACAAGAAAATACCTACACAACATCAGCGAATATGTGATCATAAAAACCATGCGAAGGGGGAAAGAATGTGGTCGTTGATTGGATGGCCAATTTGCCGAATGGCGCCGGGTAACCTGTTCAGACTGCAGGAAGCCCAATGAGCGCTCCAAATCGCCACTGCTCCTCTAAATCGCCAGTGCCCCCCAAATTATTGCCAGCGCCCCCCTACCGCCCGTGGGCTCTCGAGCGCCCCCTGAAAGTTCCCAGCGCCCACTGGGGGGCGGTAGGGACCACTTTGAGAACCTATACTGTAAGAGGAGACCCGCCTAATGCCCCCACCCACAGAGCAGGTGTGGTCGCCCAATGGTTTGATGAGCATTCCACCGATATTATCCATATGCCATGGCCTTCTCAATCACCAGACACCTGCATTTTTCACCTCCATCAAACGGGTGTGAGTTGATTATCTTTCTTGTGGAAGAATTGTGCCGCAGCCCCTCCTGCAGAATTCCAGACGCCGATGAACTCTACCACGGCGCCTAAGCCGTACTGGTCGCAGGTGCTGGCTAGATGTCATATTGCATGACTTTAATAATAATTAATAATTCATTTATTTTGTATAGCGCTTTTCATGAAGCCCAAAGGTGCTTTGACAGAGTGCAAAACATAATGCATAACAAAACATGAAAACAACAATTGCAAAAAGACAAGAATCAATAGGGAAATATTTAAAGCAAAAGGAGGGAGAAGGAGAAGTGATAGTCAGGGGTTAAATGCTGTGGGTTGAATGTTGAATGCAGTGCTGAACAGGTGGGTCTTGAGTGATGTTTTGAATGTGGTGAGTGAGGAGGAGTCTCTGATGGTGTGAGGTAGTGAGTTCCAGAGGGTGGGAGCAGCGATGGAGAAGGCCCTGTCCCCCCAGGATCTGAATTTGGTCCGGATGGGGGGGGGGTCAGGAGGTTGGTACCAGCAGAGCGGAGATTGCGGGTGGGAGTGTGTCTGGAGAGGAGGTCAGCCAGGTAGGATGGGGCCAGGTTATGGAGGGCTTTGTAGGTCAAGAGGAGGATTTTGTACTGGATTCTCTGGGAGATGGGGAGCCAGTGAAGCTTGTAAAGGACGGGGGTGATGTGGTCACGGGTCCGGGAATGGGTGAGTAGACGGGCAGCGGAGTTCTGAATGTATTGGAGTTTATTGGTGATTGTTGAGGGTGAACCATAGAGGAGGCTATTGCAGTAGTCCAGACGGGAGGTGATAACATTGGTTTTCCATTTTTTTGTCCACTACCTGTAAATTACGATTGCCAAACATGTGGCTCCCTATCTTGATTCGCCCAAATTATTTTTTTACACCATGAAATGACATCAACATGACCCAAATGTGTAGAGGTGCTGGCAAATATCAGAAGTCGATGAAACTTTTCCTGGTGGGAAACACTTGGATACGGCGACCAAAGACTGGCTGTTTACACTCCCCTACTTACTCCACCAGCAAGAGAGTCTTAATGTTGATTGTTGATCAAATGTGAGGGCAGAGCACATCATACGAGGCAATGTGAAAACTGCATTGACATTGGAAAGATGACTGGGGGAAGGTAGGGGACTCCTCTTTAAAGGGGGAAAGGGAAAGGAATATCCGGGACTTTTTTTATTACTGCAAGTAATGAACGTTCCAATTGCATTTGTTGGATGTAAATAACAATTACTATGCGCATACAAGGATGGCAAACTCTCTTTGATTATTATGAAAACACAAGAATGTTTCTGATGCAAAATTGGGAACTTTTTGCTCAATGTTAAAATCACTTCTCCTGAGTGATATCGTGGAAATTACAAACAACCGTAAGGGTTGTCTGCAATGCAATTCCTCAGCACGGTGTTATCCTTTATCATTTCAGCGGTAACACCCGTTTTTCCCCAAGCCTCAGATGATATATGAAGCAAACATTTGATAATTTCACATTTTTGGAATGCATGCATCAAACGTGGTACAAAACAAAACAAGCTTGGAAAGGATTTACCACACCTTATCAGATGCACCTGTGCTGAGTGAACTATTTGATTGTAAATAGAAATAAAAATACATTATTATACTGAACATACACTACATGGAAAGAATACAAAACCGTTATGAAAATGTGTTGGACTAAAGCACCATCTATTTATTATGCATGCAAAAATAAAGGGGTCTTCAGGCCCTATCCCCACAGAATATATTTACTCTCTCTCCCTCGCCCCCATTCCTCAACTTATTTTTTCATTCAACCCACACTCACACCGCCTTCAATATCTATGTGCACTATGTGCACGTATATACACGTATGTATGTGTGCACGTATGTATGTGTGCACGTATGTATGTGTGCACGTATGTATGTGTGCACGTATGCACGTATGTATGTGCACTTCAATATCTATGTGCACGTATGTACAGTAAGTCCCCTCTTCATTATATGCTATTTTTGTATTACGCAAAGACCTTTCTTCTACTGTAAGGTCTTTATATGCGAATTTTTTTTGCTATTATGCGGTCACTTGATGTGTGACGTCATATGCAAGGTAGAGTATTACTGTTCAAGGTGCTCCTTGTCCTCAATAACGCCCCAGGACACCCCAAACACCTGATGAGCATCCACTCCAATATCAATGTTTTTTTCTTGCCTCCCTAACAACACCTCATTACTACAGCCTCGAGACCAGGGGCTGATTGCCACGATCAAAGCTCGCTACCTCAGAAGGACGATATCGCAGCTGTTTGTTGGCATGGAGGGATCAAACAAGTCAGATATGAGCGATTGGTGGAAGGCTTACAATATTCATCAAGGATGCTATCGAGAACATCAAGGCTGCATGGGACGAAGTAAAGCCATCTACTATTAATTTTGCATGGAAAGAATGTGTTGATAACGTTGAGGGCTTTCCTGGATTTTCCAACACAGTGGAAGATGTTGTGCTGCGACTCGGATGTGGCTTTGGTGGGGATGTCTTTGCACTCATTGGATCCCATAATACGGAGGAGTTAAGTGGTGATAACCTCAAGGAAACAACGAATGAAGAATATGATCAACAAGAACACGAAGAGGCACTTCTGATGGTTAACGACTTGACATCGGGTAAATTGGCCCACCTTTTTTCACTCTCTGAGCAACCTTCACAAGCTGCACTTGACATGAACCCTAATCTAGAAAGGAGCCTGTAGTTTAAACACAACTTTAATACTGCTCTTGCTCCCAACAAGGAAATCTATGATCAAAAGCGGCGATTGGCCATTCGGGCAGAGGCGTCAACAAGTCACCTCAGCTAAGTCTCAAGTCTTTGAGGGAAAGTCTCAAGTCAAGTGTCACGTCATAATGCCATACATCATTGACTTTGGTTACATGTGAGCCTTCAATACTCATAGGGTTTACACGGGTCATGAGCTGGTTGTTTACAAGAGCTTGATGATATTTTTTGGGCAAGACAAAAATAGAATGGCACTCTTCGACATTACGACATCGACTGATATGCCTCCGCCCACATTATTACATCAAAACAATACTTGTACCAAGTTTGATTTAAATCCATTCAGCTGTTCCCACTTCTCAAGTTATCACATTTCTACCTCTAACCTTTGACCTCTTGACCCCAAATTTAATCAGTTCATGTTCACATCATTATACATACCTGTACCAAGTTTTAATTTAAATCTCTTCAGCGGTTCACAAGTTATCACATTTTGACCTGACATGACCTGACCTTTGGCCTTGGGACCCCAAAATCTAATAATTTAATCTTTACATAATTATACATATCTGTACTAAGTTTGAATTAGATCCCTTCAGCCATTCTCAAGTTGTAGACCTTTTACAGACTTTGACCTCTTGACCACAAAATCTAATCAGTTAATCTTTACATTATTTTACACACCGGTACCAAGTTTGAATTAGATCACTCAAGCCGTTCTCAAGTTATAGACCTATAACCGACTTTGACCTTTGACCTCTTCACCCCAAAATCTAATCAGTTCATCTTTACAACATCATACATAAGTGTACCAAATTTGGTCAGAATCCCATCACTGGTACACAAGTTATCGTGGTAAGTTTTTTTTTAACCTAACCTGACCTCTGACCTTTGGCATTTGACCTCGTGACTCCAAAATCGAATCAGTTAATCTTGACTTCATAGATACCTGCACCAAGTTTGACTAAGATCCCTTGAGCCGTTCTCAAATTATCACGGTAACGAAAACCTATTACGGACGGACGGACAGACGGACAGACAGAACGGACAACCTGAAAACGTAATGCCTTCGGTGACTTCGTCGGCAGAAGCATAAAAAGTTTAATTGCTATATTTCAAAATTGTTGACTAGAATCAGTGGTCACCCTTGGAATAAGATCTAAATTAAGCAAATAACACCACCCTCGGAATCTCCGCCATGCTCCCGATAACGAAGTGAAGCGCACATGCGCAGAGAGTGGCAGCAAGCTGTGCAGTGACACTCAGAATCGATGGTGCAATGGTAAGAACGTACACTCAAAGCTCAAACCATTACATGCGTGTGTATGTGTGTGTTTATTTTAGTTCCGTTATGAGCCATACAACAGGGGGACTAAAAAAATACATGAAAGCAGCTAAGTGGGTATGTACTGAACCGAGCAGCAGTAATAACAATTCCATATGTACGTTGTACAGCATACATGCCTACTGAATTCAAGGACATGGAATCCATGCAATAAACAAACAAAAAAAGAACCACCTTTAGAGGCCATTTTTCCCCACAAAGCAGGGGTTGGCCTTTTTCGGGAACCGTGGTTGTTGTTGTTTTTCGGTCCCCTTTTTGAAGCAATGTTTTACGGCCGGATGCCCTTCCTGACGCCAACCCTTTTTGCCGCCTTTAACGACAAACAGGGAATTACCAGTGAACTGGTACTCAATTAGCCGACCTCGGAAGGATGACAGGCTGAGTCAACCCCCCTGGCGTTAATTCAGCGATCGACCGGGATTCGAACCCGGGATCCTAGGATCCTAAGCCGGCACCCTAGCCGCTAGCCCAACACCAATCCATGTAATGAAATATACAATAGCTCTACTTGCTTTTCTCCATAATTACCTCCACCACCAAAGGTGGATGGAGGTTATGTTTTCACCCCTGTCTGTTTGTTTGTGAACAAAATATCTCAAAAGGTTGTGGACGGATTCCGACGAAATTTGGCAGTGATGTAGCGTATGTGACGACGACGAAATGATTACATTTTGGTGAAGATCCGTATTCGGATCTGGCTCCCAGAATTTTTGAAGTGATTCTTCACCATTGAGAGATAGGACCAAAAACGATACATAGCAGGATATCTCAAAAAGTTATGGATGGATTTGGATGAAACTTGTTGGACAGGTTGAGGGTGTGACAAGGAACAATCGATTCAATTTTGGTGAAGATCCCGATCCGGATCCAGCTAGTAGAATCTTTAAAGTGATTCTTCACCATTGAGTGATATGGCTAACCAGGAGGAGGTTTGCTCTCGACTGAGTGCCGTTATAGTTTACCTCCTTTTATTCCACTACACACATGCATGTGAAATCGGAGGCTCAGCAGAACTTTGGGCGCTGTACAACTAATACCTTTTCTAAACTCAGCGTGATCTATTTACCGATTTCATACCGTCTTTGGCATACGCCACAGATGGTCTTTGTTTTTATTTATATTTATATATCTATAATTCCATTAATCTCTGTGTGTATGTGTGTTTGTATGTGTGTATGTGTGTATGTGTGTATGTGTGTATGTTTGTCTGTGACCGCTGTTTCTCGACAACTACCGGTCCGATATACTTGAAACTTGCCAGGTATATTGCTGGGGACCCGAGGATGTGCCTTTTCAAGGTTTGAAATTAATCGGACAAGTACTTACCGAGCTATGGCGATTTAGCCGTTCGCCGTTCGCTTTGGCGTTGCGAATGGACCAAACCATTTCATGTAAATAGAGGGGGGGGGGGGTTCTGTGGTCGTTGCGAATGGACCAAACCATTCATGTAAATAGAGGGGGGGGGGGGGGTTCTGTGGTCGTTACTGCCACGTGGTTTCAAAGTTTTTTTTTGTTGTTGTTGTTTGCACGCATGTTTTTTTGCACCCACGTACGGGCACGCCCTAGGATGTTTACACACACACACCCCTACACAAATTTTTTTTTTTTTTTTTTTTTGCCAAGGAACGGGCACCCACGTACGGGCACGTCCTAGCTTATATATAGTACGGGCATGCCCTAGTATTTATATATGTCGATAAATCCCCCCACAACATCTCGATTGGATTTAGATCCGGGCTTTGACTTGGTCATTCCAGAACTCTCCATTTCTTTCTTTTCAGCCATTCCTTGGTGGATTTACTGGTATGTTTAGGGTCATTGTCATGTTGCAAGGTCCACCTTCGGTTGAGCTTCAACTTTCCGACAGATGGCCTCACATTATCCTCAAGCACCCTCTGGTGCAATGAAGAATTCATAGTGGATTCTATGATGGTGAGCTGCCCAGGCCCTGATGCAGCAAAGCTGCCCCAAACCATAATATTTCCACCACCATGCTTTACAGTTGGTATCAGGTTCTTGTGGTCAAATGCCGTCTTTGGTTTTCGCCAAACATGTCTTCTGGTATTGTGGCCAAATAGCTCTACCTTTGACTGATCTGTCCAGAGCACATTGTTCCAGAAGTGCTGGTCTTTGCCGAGGTGTTCATTGGCAAACTTTAGTCTTGCCCTGATGTTCTTTCTGGACAGCAAAGGTTTCCTCCTGGCACATCTCCAATGTCAATCAAATTTGTGCAGCCTCTTTCTAATGGTAGACTCGTGCATTTTGACATCAACAGTGGCAAGAGCTACCTGTAGGTCCCGTGATGACATTCTGGGGTTCTTAGAGACTTCTTTCAGCATCTTGCGGTCTGCTCTCGGGCTGAACTTGCTGGGGCAGCCTGGCCCGAACAAGTTGGCAGTTGTTTGGAATCTGCTCCACTTGTAGATGATCTTCCGGACAGTCAAATGATTGATTTCCAATTGTTTGGAGATCTTTTTAAATCCCTTCCCAGACTCGTAGGCATCTATAACCTTCTTTCTGAAGGCCTCAGAGAGCTCTTTTGATCTAGGCATGGTGACGCCGCACACTTCAACAACAAAGAGCAAACCAAACGAAATGTCTGAGGTTTAAATAAGACAGGTTCCTCCAAGGTCATCTCTGACGATGTTCTAATCATTTGCACCTGAGCACCTGATTCTAATTTTAGGTATTTGAAGTAGTGATAAATGTCGAGGTGTACTTACTTTTTCCACACGCGAAATTTGCATTTATGTTTAATTAAATTATACAATGGACTACAAAATGTAAATGTTTCATGATATTTGTTATATTATATCACCTTTATCTATCAATATTGTTGAAATGAAGATCAAATAACTGTATGTTGAAAAAGTCAAAACTTTACATGGGGTGTACTTACTTTTTCACGTGACTGTATATGATATATATCACTCAATAGTGAAGAATCAATTCCAAATAATTAAAATTCTCATATCCAGAACCGTATCACAGACCATCACCAAAATCGAATAGATTGTCACACACCCAACTTGTCGACAAAGTTTCATCCGAATCTGTCGATAACTTTTTGAGATACCCTGCTATATAATAATCGCTCTTAGCCCTATTACTCAATGGTGAAGAATCATTGAAAGGCATTCTCTGATCGGGATCCAGATTTGAATCTTCAGCAAAATCGAATCAATTCTCCCCTGTCACACACCCAACCTGTCCACCAAGTTTCATCAGAATCTGTCCACAACTTTGAGATATCATGCTCACAAATAAATAGACAGAGATGGGGGTGAAAACATAACCTCCATCCACCTTCGAGGCAATGACTGCTGGATGATGGTTCAACTGTCAGATTATTGTTATTCACTTCTTGGGGATGCAATGAAAGGCTTTGCATTCATTTCACCCAAGTTCATACACAGTGCCTTCAGAAAGTATTCACATCCCTTGACTTTTTCACATTTTGTTGAGTTACAGCCTGAATTTAAAATGGTTTAAATTGGGATTATTTTGTCACTGATCTACACATAATACCCCATAATATCAAAGTGGAAATTTTTCTTCAGAAATTTTTACAAAATAATTAAAAATGAAATAAAGAAATATCGAATTTATCTAAGTAGTCAACCCCCTGAGTCAATACTTCGTGGAAAAGTCAACACTTTTCGCAGCGATTAAAGCTTCGAGTCTTCTTGGGTATGTCTGTATCAGCTTTGCACATCTGGATGTGGGGTGCTTCTCCCATTCTTCCTTGCAAATTTGCTGTGTGGGCAGACAGCATAAGTGAACAGCAATGTTCAAATATTTCTGCGGATTCTCAATGGGATTGAAGTCTGGACTTTGGCTGGGCTACGCAAGGACTTTCACATTCTTATTCTGAAGCCATTCTAGTGTGGCTTTGGCTGTATACTTTGGGTCACTGTCCTGTTGGAATGTAAATCTTCACTGCAGTCTGAGGTCTTTTGCACTCTGAAGCAGATTCTTCTCAATGATTTGCCAGTATTTGGGGCTCCATTCATTGTTCCCTCTGTCCTTGCTAGTCTCCCAGTCCGTGCCGCTGAAAAGCATCCCCATAACATGATGCAGTCACCACCATGCTTCACGGTAGGGATAGTGTTAGATGGGTGATCAGCTGTGCTCGGTTTCTACCAGACGTAGCGCTTTACATTCAGGCCAGAGTTCAATTTTCGTCTCATCAGACCACAGAATATTTTACCTCATACTCTGAGTCTAACACGTGCCTTTTTGCAAACTCCAGGTGTGCTATCATGTGCTTTTTTTCTCAGGAGTGGCTTCCGTCTGACCACTCTCCCATAAAGGTTGGATTTGGGAAGTGCTGCAGGGACTGTTGTCGTTCCAGCAAGTTTTCCCATCGCAGGTAAGGAATTATGTAGTTGTCAGAATGGTCATTGCATTCTTGGTTACCTCCCTGGCCAAGGTCCTTCTAGCCCAGTTGGTCTGTTTGGTCGGACGGCCAACTCGAGGAAGAGTCTGTATTGTTCCTTATTCTTTCCATTTGCTAATGATAGAGCTCACTGTTCTCTTGGGGATTTTGAACACTCCAGAAATTGTTTGATACCCATCCCCATCTATGCGCCCTCACAATTCTATCTCATAGTTCTATGGACATTTCCTTGGACTTCATGGTGGAGTTAATGCTCTGACCTGCACTGTCAACTGTGGGACCTTATATAGAAAGGTGTGTTTCTTTCTAAATCATGATCAATCACTTTAATTCACCACAGGTGGACTCCAATTAAGTTGTAGCGACATCTCAAGGGTGATCAAAGGAAATTTGATGCACCTGGGCGCAATTTAGTGTGTTATAGTAAAGGGGTTGAATACTTATAGACTACTTATAGTAAAGGGGTTGAATACTTATAGACTCAAGACATTTCAGCTTTTCATTATTTTGCAAGCATTTGGAAAAAAAATTCACTTTGACATTATGGGGTATTATGTGTAGATCAGTGACAAAAAAATCTCAATTTAATCAATTTAAAATTCAGGCTGTAACACCAAAAAATGTGAATAAAGTCAAGGGGTGTGGTGAATACTTTCTGAAGGCACTGTATATTTGTAACCAGTGAACGTGAATATTAGTATGCACAACCGGTGTTGTGCCCTGCACTGCACGTATTGTGAAACGAGATTTTCTTGGTATTTAAGTGTATTTCATATGGTGTGAAATATGAAAGCATTGAATAAATTACCAGCTTAGTCATGCCATATGCTGCATTTTCACCGAGTTTGATCTCCCTGCCCTATGTCATCCAATACCAGCTTGGTCATGACAAAGGAACTTGTATTTAATTTTAAATGGTTGAATGCCAACTATTTAAAATGCATTTTTTTCACTAAATGGGATTAATAACTTCAAAAACTCAACTTGTTTCTTGGCACATTAACGAGGTTGATTTGTAAGTTACAAGAGGTTTACTTGCAAATCAGCTGAAATGTATGTGTTTTTGGCATTTAATTGTGGATCGACAAAGCAGTTATGGTATTTATTTTTTGCTCTGTATGAAATGGTCATGTTGGAGTTGTGGGAGGTAATGCTATTTATTCTGAGAGCAGGCTGGAAAGGAAAATTTGTGCACATGATTGGAACCTTGCAATTTTGCAATTGTGTAAAATTGTCGATATTGTGGTTTTTTTGGTAGTTGGTTCAATATGTGGTCCACTTGGTGTGACAAGAAAAAAAAAAAGTGTTCAAAATTGATATCGATGTATTCAAGAAGCAATTTTTGATACCATAGTGTCACGTTCACAGTATATGGCGCTCAAGGTCTTCGGATGAAATACATGAAAAAAGATTTGCAAATTTTTTTTGGCCAATCCCATGGAATTACAACATATTTTGAGAAATAACCGTTTTTTTGGTGATAATTTGTTGTTCATCTTGATTTGTGGGCCTCCTACTTTTGAAGAGTTTTGAGTGCAGGACAATGTGCTATAATTGCGCGAAGCGGGGTATGATCTACATAAGGGTTTCAAAGGCATCTTTCATGCCACACACACAAACACACACACACACACACACACACACACACACACACACACACACACACACACACACACACACACACACACACACACACACACACACACACACACACACACACACACTCTCTTTTCCCTCATCAATGGTCAGAGGTAAAAAAAATCAAACACGAGTTCAGGACCATCTCTCAGGGCATTACTCTCAGACATTCGACAGTCTGGCATCTTGTTCTGCTTGTAGCATAGAAGGCTGCTTTCAAACCTGGCTTTCTGTCTTAGTAACGTGTGGACTGCACAAGTGGAGAACAAATGGAATCCTCTCCACTCCTACCCCAGTAGAGCATGGAGTGCCTCAAGAAAGTGTCGAAGGTCCATTTTTCTTCCTCGTCTACATAAATGACTTCTCTCGGGCTCCAGAAAACCCTCTCTGCCTTTTTGCAGACGATTCCACATTGTATCATCCAGTACCCCCATCCCATTGATAGGCAGAAAACAGCTGCATCTCTCTCTGCTGATCTAGAATTGATTAGAGGCTGGTCTGACAAATGGAACAGGTCTTTCAATATTGGCAAATCTCAGTCTCACCCGTACGCTCCGGAAGGATCGTCCAACGAACCCACATATATTTCCATGGTGAGCCACTGGAAGAGGTTCAGTCTCTTGAACTTTTAGGTCTCACCATCAACTGTGGCCTCCCCTGGGCCAATTGTATCACAAAGCTAGTCTCCAAAGCCAGCTACAGACTGAGCATCCTCTGTCAATCTAAATATTTCCTTGATAAATTTAGAACGACTCAAAACCTATGAGGCTTTTGTCTGTAGCTCAATGAAGTGCTGCCCAAGCATCAGGTGCAATCTCATTCCAAAAGAACCAATCATGGTACACCATGCAAGTGAGACCTTTCCTTGTGGTGGAAGGTGAAAGGGTCGAGGTGGGTGTTTTCACAAAATATGTCAATTAAAAATGCCCTTCACTACGACAAAATGTTTGAAAAAGCATAATTAAGTGCGAGAATGCAATAACATTTTCCGTTCATTTTGTGTTAGGCTCCATGGAATATTACCTGCAATACCATGCAATACCTGCAATAACATGGAATATTGCAGGAATACCTGCAAGTGAGAGATTACAGGTAAATTAGCATGTGTACCGGTGTACTTACAATCAACACCATAATGTTCGCGTTTTTACACAACATACGGAACACCTCTTCATGTGCAAAATGCTTTAGAGCTGCAGCAATAATATTTGGGCAAGTCCGAGTCCAGGAAGATAAAATTTCAACCGGGGATCTCAGCACCGATGCAGAAATTCTGTTGAGCCACTTTTAATTAAAATAATTCGTTTCTAGGTTCATAAAGTTTAAATCACCCAGAAATGCATTCACATGAGAAGCAGTGAAACTCTCTTCTGTTTAGTTTGTGTTGTTGTAACTTGTATGTAACCGCATTTATAACAGCTATGAAATAGTTTGGTTAATTACCTCTGCCACTGTAGGTGGATGGAGGTTATGTTTTCACCCCTGTCCGTCTGTTTGTTACTTGCAAAATCGAAGATTTTTCAAGTATATTAGTCGGTTGCATTTGTTATTGTCTGTTTGGGTTTGACAAGTGACAAGTGACAAGTTTGACAAGTTTGTCACTCGCCTACAGGTCACAATTCCAAAAAAAAATTCCCCATGAAACTTCACCAAGTTGTAGAGGCCGTCACAATTGAGAAGCCTTTTGATTTTGAGGTCAAAGGTCATCTGGAGGTCAAATTTAGAAAAATCCCCATTTTTCATCTGATTGACTTGAAAATTGAGCAGCATTTGCACATTAAAAAAAACCCACCTTTAGTCACTAAATTGGGAAACCAACTATTTTGAGGTCAAAAGGTCAAAGGTCAATTCTAGGTCAAACTTCCAAAAATCATCAATTTTCATCTGAAAAATCATCACTTTTCATCCTATTGACCCGAGCTTTGATGAAGATCGTCAATTTTAATCTTGATGAAATGGACAATTTGCTGTATCAATGGCAACCTTTTTTCGTGGGGGCGGGGGGTTGATTTTGCAAGTATCGTGCTCTGCATGATGTCTTCTTGTTACTTGCAAAATCGAAGATTTTTCAAGTATATTGGTCGGTTCCGTTTGTGGTTCTGTCTGTTTGTCGGTCTGTGTTTGTTTGTCTGTCTGTCTGTTTGTCACCGGCCTACAGGTCACAATTCTAAACCGATCGTCACAAAACATCACCAAGTTGTATAAGTCGTCCCAATTGAGAAGCCTATTGATTTTGAGGTCAATGATCAAAGGTCATCTGGAGGTCAAATTTCTCAAATCGCCATTTTAAATCTGATTGACTTGAAAATTGAATAGCATTTGTATATCAATCACTAAATTGGGAAACATACTATTTTTGAGGTCAAAGGTCAAATCAAGGTCAATTTTTAAAAATCATTAATTTTCATCTAAAAAGCCGTCAATTCTCAACTGATTGACTTGAAAATTGAACAGAATTTGCATATCGAGTCACTAAATTGGGAAACATACTTTTTTGGGTCAAAAGGTCAAAGGTCAACTCAAGGTCAATCTTCCGAAATCATCATTTTCATCTGAAAAATCGTCAATTTACTTCCTATTGACCCGAGCTTTGATCAAGATTGTGAATTTTAATCTTGATGAAATGGACAATTTGCTGTATCAGTGGAATTTTTTTTTCTTGGGGAGGGGGGGGGGGGGGCTATTTTGCAAGTATTGTGCTCCGCATGACGTCTTCTTGTTTGTTTGTCTGTTTGTGAACAAGATATCTCAAAAAGTTGTGGATGCATTCGGATAAAATTTGGCGCAGAGGTAGTGTGTGTGACAAGGACGAAATGATTCGATTTTGGTGAAGATTCGGATCCGGATCCAGCTAATATAATTTTTTAAGTGCTTCTTCACCATTGGGAGATAAGGCCAAAACGATACATAGCAGGATATCTCAAAACGTTATGGACGGATTTGGACGAAACTTGGTGGACAGATTGGGTGTGTGACAAGACCAACTCCATTCGATTTTGGTGTAGACCTGAATATGGATTTGGATATCAGAATTATTTACGTTTTGAAGTGAATCTTCACCATTGAAAGATTGGGCGAAAAGCGATATATAATATATTTTTAAAAGTTGTGGACAAGATATGAATAAACTTGGTGGACGAGCTGGTCAGGTGAAAGGACAAGTGTTACGTGCTCCTCCCCAAACCCCGGTCACGGTCTACCTCCGAGCCCCGAAAGGAGTCAAGGCAGAAAGATGTGCTATTATGTGAGCCAATGACCAATGGTGAAACCACACCAATCAATCGTTACAAAACCCAAGTATTGTATTAATATCACACAATAATAACAACTTGCACAAGTACAATAAAACCTCAATTGCACAAAAAACACCATATAATTCCTATGATGGTACCACCAGTTTCTTAACTCAATAACTCACGGTACTCCACGTGAGCGAACTGTAACACCCCCAAAGTCACTGTCACGCTACCAGGCCAAAGTCGATCCACGCTCCGGTGATCACAAGAAAAAAGGTCGCACTGAGACCTGAACCCAGGACGGCTGACAGTAGACGCTGCAGAAGAGCCGCTGGGTGAGATCGGGCCGACGTCGGTCAGGTAAAAGTTCACCCAAAAGGAGACTGGGAATTCACACCTTCGGTTCACCAGACAATGACGCTGACATGAACGAGCAGCGGCTCCCAAGCGGAGAACCGCGAATTCCCAAGCGAAATCCACGACACACACGAGAACCAGGCTAACGGCTGGTGCAAGGTGAAATGGCGGACGGGCCCGTAATGGAGGCGTACCGGCTCTCCCGCGATGATTCACTTTCGGAACCAACAGCAAAACCCGTCACGCAGGTTTACTTGCCACAGCAATAATGACACTGTCACAGGAATCCCTTTCCCGGGGAAACCAGTATTCGCTCATGACCAATGTTCACCAGCATCCGCTCGACACCTCGAAGCAGATCGGCCTTCCTTCCCGATCTCACTAGATCCGCTCCACCCTCTTCTTCCTCCTCTTCCGGTTTCTCCCAATCCATTTCGTTTTTCTTTTGAAACACGAATTTTTACCTTTGAAGACAGTTATCTCCATTTCACACTCAAACTGTAACAATAATAGTATATGAAACGAAAAATGCTTCCAGTGGATGAAAACCACAAAGACGGAAGTGACAAATCCGTAACACAACCCGATTCGATTTTGCTTCAGGTCCAAAACCAGATTGGCCCATCAGTGGGATAGAAACCATAAAATGTTCAGCCTGGCAGAGGTATGCGCTCTTCCAAGTGTCCTTCTATTTTATACAAGTTAAAGGACAAGTTCCAGCTTGGGTACCAGCTTGCTGGGATGAATGATCCCGGTGTGTACCCTGGTTTAGTATAGGTACACCGTATGCCTGCGCATCGTAAGAGGCGACTACGGGTTGGCGCCAGGAAGGGCATCCGGCCATAAAAACATTGCCTCAAACAGGGAACCATGATTGTCATGGGGCCCGCAAGGCTAACCCCTGCTCTAGCGGGGAAAATGGCCTTAAAACGATCATTCATTCATAGGACAAATAGTATTTTGTAATTTTGTGTGACGTGCGCCAATCTTCCGAATCTTCCGATCCTTTTCCTTTTCTTTTCATTTTCTCGATGGGATCTGTTTACCTCATCTGGTTTAGCCATGTTGATTTGTGAGATATCTGTATGTCAGGCACTTCAAATAGGCCTCTTCATGTGTCAGTACCAAAAGTTAGCTCAACTCTCAAATAACACAAATCATTACGATATAGTGTGTCCCGATCGTAATTTGGCCACAAGTTGTTGATATTTACTGGTAGGTTAGTCGTTGTGGGAAATGAGCAAATGTGCGAAATGTTTCATTGCAGTACTGTTATGCCACCACATGTAGCACAGTCTCCACGTTCACTATCCTGTTTGGAATCCAAATGTGATTTGTTTTTTGGTGCTTATTAAAAACTTCGTTGTAGATTGCATGCGGCGCTAAATACCTTTCAGCGACGTTTTATTCATGGTTTTCTTGGTCATGAGTGAATCGGCAAATCAAGTAGGGGTGGCAGGTGAGTTGATGGATGTGGTGAGGAAACGTGAACACTGTCTCCCACCACAAAGGAGCCTTACTTATTCTGATCCCTCAATAAAACGTTAAATCCTGCAACAACTGTCATGAAGGGATGAAAGCATGGGAAGCAATACTGCTAAGTCACATATCCCTTATATACTGTATCTTGTATGTCTATTGCATTACTATATTATCTATATATTTTTTTACCAGGCATGCGCAAACTTGCTCATTTGTAATCTTACAAAAAATAAAATCTCATATTACGCGATTTGCAGGCATATCATCTAGCAGTCTACAACTGATTGAAAGTGTTGCCACCTTACAGCAAGTGGTGTTAAGAAGGTGAGAGTCTCTGCCGACAGGTGACCAGAACAGAGCTGAGACTTTCATGGACAGTGCATCGGAGTTAAAAATACTGAGCCCATGTTGTGATGCAAGGTCTCAGTTTGACAGAGGTTCCGCTTTGGTAACTGGGTTGTCAATAAGAAAAAGACACTGACATTTAAGGTCACTTTCATTCACAGGAAAATGTGGCTTAACTGCTTGGCAAACCATAAGAAGCTTTGGAGGCAGTAAACCTATCATCCTCAGACCGACAGACAACAATTTCCTGAGCAAGAAGAGGCGACAAAATTGTGTGAAAGTGGATGCGTGATGGGATTTGGAAAATGCTCAGGGTTCAATCCCTTCTACTTTTACCTCACCGCAAATCCTTTCACCTCACAATTGTAGTATTCTACTGCCAGTGGCTGATGTCATCACTCATTTGGCCTCAAGGGAGGCAGGTCTATTTTATTAACGGTCTCCATGGGTGATGATATGTTCCCAAAGGCCTTGCTGGAGGCTGCATCCAGTTGCTATGGTGATGCAAGCATGAAAGGGTGGCTGAGGCGTTGCTGTGGTGATGGTGAGGAAGTGATGCGTTTCTGCACAACCCAAGGTTTAAAATACCAGTTGATAAAGATCTTCGTCATTTGAATACTTGTACACCAGGGACACCATCACAAATTGTATTACACGACTTTAACCAACATTTACAGTACAATCATCCAAACATCATTTATTTTACGCTCAAAGGCAGGATGAATGAAGCAAAATGAAGGTGTAATAACTCCATCGACCTCATTTGCTGGTGAATGCACAGCCACATGATTGCTCACAGCTTCTCCAAGTGTTTGGATGACACACTCGAAAGCAATACTTGCTGCATTAGGAACACGAGACTTATGAACCACAGATGCCAAGGAGAAATCAAGTAGATTTTGAAAACAGGAATCTCGTTTTCAGATTTGGGTCAGATTTGTGAAAGATTTCATTCAGGTGACACAATACTTCAGTGACATTTACAAATGAACATGGGTTCGTCGCAAGTTGTTATCCCTTTGTGGATGTGCACAGTTAAGTGAACATAAGTTTCAGACAGGGGCAAAACTATCTCGAACACAAAGAAAGACAAACATGGACAAAGTCAATATTTTTTGTCATTTCAAAGGACAAAACAGTATGACCTCCACATAGATCCTCATTTGAAGTCCCAATCAAATACTGGTAATTAATCCAAGAAAAACACACAAAGTAATTACTTTTTTTTATCATAATAATAAAAACAATATATAAATAGAACAGGGAGAGTGTATATATATATATATATATATATATATATATATATATACAGTGAACCCTCGTTTATCGCGGGGGTTACGTTCCAGAACCCCCCGCGATAAACGAAAATCCGCGAAGTAGCGACCATATATATATATTTTTTTTATATATATTTTAAAGCATTATGAACTCCCCACACTCTTATTAACCTTTCCCATACTCTTATAAACACTTCCTATACTCTTAAACACTTTTTACACTCTTAAACATACGTAATTTTAACAACATATAAAATTCTAATGGGTACTCACCATTGAAGATACTGTAGCTACCCATGGGTTCCCCAAGCAAGACCAGCATCAGAATCTCCTTGCTCCAGCCGGTGACGTCACCGGCGGGGATTCCCGGCGCGAGAGTGGCTGGTCACGTGACCGCTAAAGCGTGCCGCGCTTTGCGGGTATAATCAGCTACACCTGTTGATCACGTGACCACCGATTCACCGAAGCACGCCACGCTTGAGAGGCGTGGCTTTCGGTTTCTGGTTGTGCTTTATAATGCAGCCCGATAAATGGGCTTTTCAGTGTTCCCGAGTTGGTTTTGAGAATAAATATCTTCTCGGACGAGTTTGTGTCTTGCCCGTCATTTCGTCCGTATCAAGCAAGAGCCCCGGCTCTTCAATACTACAACTTGCGTGATGAAGATGATGATGAATTAGCTGTGCAGTACTGATGACGATGAAGGTGATGACGATGATGAATGTACTGGCGTTTTCCATACGCACGACTCTTTGTCTACCCTTCTACTGTACACTATGTACAGTATTTTATTTCTTGTAATATGTTTTAAATACTGTATTTTTCTTATTTCTTTACGTTTTTTAATTTTTTAGGCTAGAAAATGCTTATTTTACCACAAAAATATTTAAAATAATAGTATATAAAAATACATTTATACCGCAAAATCCCGCGATATAGCGAAAAATCCGCGATATAATTTTACATATACTAGCGAGAAAAAACAGCGATGTACCGAATCCGCGAAAAGTGAACCGCGATATAGCGAGGGATGACTGTATATATTGTTGCAGTTTTGGGAATAAAGGTAACCCCCCCTCTTAGTTAGTTCCACCACAACATGTAGCCTCGCTTTAGTTCAGTTATTTCCTATTAAATGTAAGCATAGTCTCTTTTCCTGTGTTAGTATGCGTTGGAGCAGGCCGGTAAGTGTAGGCTTCGTTGTTCTTTGGGCTGGAATGCCATGTGTTCTTTGGGCTGGAATGCCATGTGCTACGCCCAGAACAAGTCTGGAAGGCCCGAGCGAGGAGCTGAAGGGGAGTGGCCGGTAAGCGGCAAGCAGCCAATGGAAGCTCAAGGGGAGTGGCTAACAACGACGGCCAGGGGAGGAGTTTGGAACATTCGGGTGAGACTCTGGGGAGGGGCTATAAAACCCAGGCCGGATCTACGAACTCAGACTGCCCCCGAACTAGCTGTCTGTGATAGAGGTGTGGTTGGAACTCTCTCTGTGATCGAGGCTCTCTGTCCACAAACTCTCCCTGCCCTGCACTCTGCTGCCTGTTAATAGCGCTTGCGAGGATGAACTCTCCTGGGGCCACAGACGCCAACGATCTCCTTGCCTGAGCTCCCTGCACGTGCCACGAACATCCCAGGGACACGCCCAACGAGCTGACCGGGGCGAACGGCGCCAACGACCGCGCTTGGAGCGCGTCGTCCGACTTCATCCTTTTCCCCGCGTGAGTGAGTGGGCCCTTGTCCGGGGATTAAGTAAGAACGATAAGTGTCTGCTCTGTCTCTTTGCCCTGATCATTGCATAAATTGTATAATAAACCTGTGTTCTTTCGCATCCATTTGGCCGTTCCCATCATTTCCCACCATTGGCTTTGCACGGTACAAATAAAACCGCTCAATCGGGTTCAATAAGAATTAACGGCACGAGTCACGCGACACGCAAACCGCTCGGGCGTATCAGACCAGCGTGACTCGTGCGAGGTCCAGTCCCCCTACTCGTGGCGGCGTGTGTATATAAGGTACATGGGGATTCGACCCGATACCCTTCCGCACGCTCGCTACGGGGGTGGCGGCTGGAATTGCTCCGCAATCCGCCCCACGAGTGTAAAGTGGGTCACGGCCTCGTGGACTCGAAGGCCCGAGGGAAAAGGGTTTAACCCCCCTCTGTATGTCGACGGGCCCGAGATCCGCAACAATATATATATATATATATATATATATATATATATATATATATATATATATATATATATATATATATATAGATATCAGGGTGGAGCTTATTTTTGAACTTTTGAAATATGATCTTCTTACCCTCTCAATTTGTTCCCATATATGAAATAAAAATTCAGGCAAAATATGAGCACAATTGAACAATATTTAGGGGTAGCTCAATGATGGTAAAGTTTCTGATACCCCAAAGCTGCGGCCGCCCTTTTATTTCGCATACTACTGATAATAGATTAATTCTGTTGATAAATTAAGAACCCAATTTTAACTACTAAGTAAATTGACACTCTCTCCTATCATCATACACACAACATGCAATCATTGTGGTAAAATTAATTACTGGGAACACAGATAAAACCTTTAAGTTATAAAACTCTGTGCTCCATTAAATAAATAATTACAGTAGTAATATGTACATTGTACATACACAATATCTGTTATAATAAGAGTAAAATGTTCGTTGAGCTAGAGTCTGCTAGACAATAAATGCTAAAATGAGATGTAGCGCTGACCTGGGAACGCTTATCACCATAGTATCTAAAAGTAAACACTGTACATAGGTGTATCACAGAACACTATTTGAAAATAAAAACGAAGTTATCACAGGCTTTGCAGAGAATCACAGACACAATGGGTGTATAAACATGGTATAATATTATCACAGATTATAGAAGCATAATAATTGTGGTTCAACTGGTTCATATCTATTATCCAACCAATCATCCGAATCCCATTGTTTTGCTGATAAATTGATAATGCAAATTTTCCATGAATTTATATTCCAGACATGTTCAGACTTGTTTACTGTTTGGACTCAATGGACTGACTATGCTGACTAAGCAACAGCTGCAACACTGTTGCAGCAGTATGTTTGTGTAATTGCTTGAGGCATTGTGCTCACTGCTCAGTTATTAACAGAACTGTTTGAATTTTCTTGATTCTTAATTTCTTAATGCTATGTTCTATTTCTTTCAGATTCATATCTGATTGAAAATGTCATCTGTGGAAAAAGCAACAAGATCTCAAACCAAGTTGTATCTCCTTGGCGACTCTGTGACTGAATTAAGTGGCAGCAAGTTGCCATCATTGCGTATGGCTCTTGGATTCTTCCTACATCACCATCTCGATCTGAAGGAGACCGTAAGACAATCGTCGGATGTTACCATCACGGAAATAGCTAACTTTTGGAAGAAAGCTAGAATCCCGATGAGAGCTCATCAAAACTGCCAAACCAAGCTTGAGCAGACATTTGAAGAATGGCGTCTTCTGAAAAAGAACAAAGCGCGAACGTCACCAACTCAACTCGCGAGAGAGTCGGCTTTTGTTTCCAGGCTTGAAGACCTTTTTGATGTCGCTCACGCTGATGCTCTGACCAATACGTCAGTATTACAAGAAGACAAGGATTTCTTGTTAGCCCAGCGAGAAAAGGGAAGAAGGGGGTCGCTGGCTGGAGTAGATGCAAAGCTTGCTGCGAAGGAGAAAACGGCGTCCAAAAGAGAGGAGGAAATGCTTGCCAGGCGACAGCGAATGGAGCAAATGAAACAGTTAGCAGCTTCTACAGCTGAACTGATTTCATCTGGTTCTGAATCTGAAAACAGCTCAGCAGAAGATAGTGAAAAGATGGAAACTGGGGACAATGCAAGTGAGGGAGCTGCTGGAGGCATCACATTTCAGACACGAAAAAGAAAGAGGGGGCGAAAAACTGTCGTTACTGAAGAACTCGCAGCCGCTCTAGATCGCACAAAAGTGTCAGACCGCAAAGCCGTTTTTGTTATAGCAGAAACTGCCAAAAGCTTGGGACAGAACATTGATGAACTTGCTCTAAACAGAGACTCAATTCGCCGACAAAGAGTACAACACCGAGTCCAGAGATCTGCAAATATAAAGGCGGAGTTTCAGGGTAACGTTCCCCTTGTTGTTCACTGGGACGGCAAACTGATCCTTGATCTAATTGGAAAAGAGAAGGTTGATCGCCTGCCAGTATTGGTTTCAGGGAAAGGAGTTTCTCAGCTACTCACAGTTGCCAAGCTTCCATCTGGAACAGGCGAGGCGGCTCAGGCTGCTGCTGTCTTTGGAGCCATTGAAGACTGGGGCGTAGCCGACAGCATCCGAGCTATGTGTTTTGACACGACCAGCTCAAGCACTGGTCGGATCGCTGGTGCCTGTGTCCTCCTAGAGCAGAAGCTTGAGAAGGAGCTCTTGTCACTAGCTTGCAGGCATCACATTATGGAATTGATAAATTGGTGCAGTGTTCCAAGTGTGTATGGGATTGGGAGCCAAATCTTCTCCCGAGGTTCCACTCTTCAAACGCTTCCAGGAATACTGGGGATTCATAGACACGGCCAATTATGAACCAGGGATTGCAGCTGATGCCGTGGCAAGTCTAGTGGAAGACATAAAGCAAGGCACTATCGATTATGCCAACAAGCATCTTGAACAGAGTCAGCCGAGAGATGATTATAAAGAATTCTTGGAACTTGTGATTGTCTTTCTCGGTGCTGCTCCTGCCAGAGGAGTGCGATTCATGTCACCCGGAGCAATGCACCACGCCCGCTGGATGTCCAAAGTAATATACTGTTTCAAGATCTGGATGTTCAAGGCTCAATTCAAACTGACTCCTGCAGAAAAGAGAGGATTACGTGATGTGTGTGTATTCACAGTACGTGTCTACCTGACAGCCTGGATCTCTGCACCTCAAGCATCAGGTGCTCCTTGCAGTGACCTGCTGCTGCTGAAGTCACTGCTTGAATACTCATCAATCCATCCAGCCATCTCAAAGTCAACATCACGCAAGTTTTCCAATCACGTGTGGTACTTGTCACAGGAACTTGTTAGCTTGGCTTTCTTCGACAGTCGGGTCAGTTCGGCAACCAAGAGACTGATGGTGAGTGCCATGAAGAATGAAGAAGACCAAGATCAGGATCATTCCAAGCGAATCACTGTTGCTCTTGATTCATTCAAGGACAAGAACTTGGAAGATTTCGTCACAGCAAGGTCAATGAAACTTCTGCGAATGATGGAACTTCCAGATGGATTTCTCGCGGTTGATCCGGACTTGTGGGATGACAGAGACGACTACAAGCAGGCTGCAGAAACAGTCAACTCTCTAAAAGTTGTCAATGACTACGCTGAACGTGGAGTGGCATTCATTCAGGAGTACAGTGGGTTGATAACCCGCGATGAAACTCAGCTGCAATTCCTGCTGCAAGTTGTCGAGGACCATCGCAGAATGTACCCTGATAGCAGAAAACATACACTGTCCGGGATGCCATGAAAATAATAAATTTGGGGTTTGCTGGACATTGTCAGACTGATACTATGAACTCTGTCAGAAACTGAACAAAGAATTCACTATTAACGTGTTCAAAAATAAATACTGTGTTCAAGTGTGTTGTTTAAAATAAATTAAGATATAGTCTGATATACTCGTAATTCGTTGAATTTTTATAATTTTCATAATCTTTGTGGCCCTTGAGCTACCCCTAAACATAATAATTTAGTGCTCAAACCTTTTATACAGTGTTTCTATATTATATGGAACAGATTAAGGGGGTAAGACTTTCAAAAATAAAAATTGTTTTAAAGTTTTTTAAAGCTCCACCGTAATATATATCTATCTATCTATCTATCTATCTATCGATCTATATATATATATAGATAGATAGGTCGACTCCATATGATGAGTGGATACCAGAGATAACGTCACCGCGTGGCAGGCGGTGCGTATCGCTCCCAGCAAGGTGCAGCAGCAGCTGTATGGGACACCTTGCTGGCGGTTCTCCACTGATGATATGAAGGTCGCATAGTGACTGATATATATATATATATCTATATATATCTATATATATCTATATATATCTATATATATCTATATATATCTATATATATCTATATATATATCTATATATATATATATATATATATATATATATATATATATATATATATATACAGTAGTGACCCCTAATTCCGAACGCCCCTCATCTCGAACTACTCTAATTCCGAACCGTAAATTCGAGAAAATTTTGTCCCTAATTCCGAATGTATTTCTATAACCGAACCGCCAACATAGCGTTAGCGTCGTTCATATTTCCCGCCGCGAGCGTCGAGATTTTGAAGGCTTTGAAGAACCTATTGTGCCTGCTATTGTAGCATTGGGTCAGTCCATGGGCTTGGAGGTGAGTGAAGAGGATGTGGAGGAGTTAGTGGAGGATCACAACAAGGAACTCACCACAGAAGAACTTCAGCACCTCCACAAGATGCAGCAAGAAGAAGTGGCAGTGGAAATTTATTCAGAGGAGGAAGAGGGAGCTAGTGGTAACATTTCCAGTGCTGAAATTAAAGAACTGTGCTTCCATTGGTCTAAAACACAGGCCATTGTTGAAAGGTGGCACCCTAATAAAGCAGTGGTTAACAGGAGCATTAACTTGTTCGGTGACAATGTGATTGACCACTTCAGAAAAATTAAGAAAAGTCGCCAACACCAGGCAACTTTGGAGAGGTGGTTCTCTAAAGAAAGCAAGCCTAGTGAGCCCCAACCCTCTACAAGTGGTGTTAAGACACAAAGAGAGCAAACACCAGAAGCACAGTCATCTGATGTTAGCTTGGAAGGTGCCTCACCTTCCAAGCAATAAAACCCTCTCCCTCCTTCCTCCTCTCCAGCTTCCACATGCACCATCAGAACTCTCCACTAAGGTAAATGCAGTTATTTTCATGTTAGTACATTTATTTCTTGTTATTATTATTATTATTATTATTTGATATTTAGGGCATTTACTCATCTTATTTTACCTTGAATCATGTGTATTTGCAGTTAACAGTGTCTTGATAATGGATTTTTGGGGTCCAGGAACGGATTAATTCACTTTCCGTTATTTCTAATGAGGAAAATAGTTTCTAATTCCGAACTTTTCCCAATCCGAACTTCCGCTGGAACGAATTAAATTCGGATTTAGAGGTTCCACTGTATATACATATATATATATATATATATATATATATATATATATATATATATATATATATATACACAAAGAATTAAGTTAAGCACCCCTACACAACGAATTAAGGTAAGCACCCCCTAATATATATTCTTTGTGTATATGTATACATTGGCATATATTCTAAGGTATGTGAGATCAAATAATGATTGGTATGACATTAGCAATTATCCATTGATGAAATTGAGTGATCAAAGTGAAAAAAAGTGATTGGTTGAGTCAGTGATCCGATCACGTGGGTCCTACACACGTTATTGACGCAAAGATCGCTAGAGGTCTTCTCAGAACAATGACTGTACGTTAGAAAACATAAACGTCATCCACACTGTCCGTGATGGACCTATAGCTCCATACTTAAATTGAGGTGAAAATATGCCTAAAATTCCCAAAAAATTTCACCTTAAAATATTCAGAATAAAATATTGAAAACGGCATGATTGTTATGTTTTTATGTGACCATAATATCACTTCTCCAGAAAATATAGCAATATCATGGGTATATTACACTGTTTTGACGACAACAAACTTGTAATGTGCGAGGTTGTAAAAAAACGGGGGGGGGTGCTTAACTTAATTCTTTGTGTATATATATATATATAGAGTTACGGATTCGGCACTGATGATTATTATTGCTGTTATTATTATTGTTGTGGGTTCTAAGTATTATGGGTATTGTTGTTTAAGGGAAATGGTTATTGTGGGTAAAAGGTTAAAAGCGCTCATGGTAAAAATGAGACAGGAAATCGGATCGTGACCCGGAAGGGAAAGGCGTTGAAGAAGAAGGCAGAGGACAGTAAAAGACTTGTCTTGAAGCTCTGTATGGAGCGTGGTTGGGCGAACGTTGCGAATGGACTTTGGGTCCTTGAAAGTAATCTCGGGCCATCGGTGTTATCGCTGGAAAAGCAGAAAAGCCTGCGAAGCCAGGTACAAGGGTGAAATTCCGGAGAATCTTCGCCTCAAGGCCGGCTCGAGTGAGAGCCGTCCGCCATTTCGTCCCGCACGCTACCTACATCGAAAAAGGTTTTTTCCGTGTCGGTTGGGCTTATCCTCCGGTGGTTTGCCGGGGACAGCTGTGCAATAAAGCGGCGTCTGAAGATTGACCTGCGGTTCGCTGATTGAACGGCAAATGTGTACGCGCGCGTCTTTGGAGATTTCCCTTCCTACCGCGAGTGCTGGGTGTTGGACCACGTGACTTCTGTGTCGCTTCGACCGTCTCCGCCTCGGTTGCTCTTGATCGGACATTGTTCCAACGATCGCCGGAGCGCATCAACTTCGCCTTGGAGGGTTATAGAGACATTGAGGAGAGCTCGGTTCCATTTCCTGGGAGTGCCGTGAGTTGGGGGTTACCATCTTAAGATACTGATTGTAGGGTTGATTGCCACCATTGTTGTATGGTTCTTTTTTGTGTGCTTTTAATATAATATTTGTGCATTGACAACCAAGGGTGTGGTTTCCTTATTGATTTGGATTGTTTCCTTTGAGGGTTTCAGGGATGGTTTCATTAGTGATTGATTTCGACACGGAATAACATCTATATCTTTCTGCCGGGGTTCCTCTCGGGGTTCGGGGGTATACCGAGACCAGGGGGTCGGGGAGGAGCATGTAACAGAAATTGGGGGCTCGTCCGGGAACTAAAATTCCCTAAATTTAGTCCGGGAAAGAATTCCCTAACATTCCCAAATTTGGAACTTGTTCCAACATTCCCAAATGTTTCCAAAAAAAAAAAAAAAATTTTGTTTTTTAAAAATTTCTTGTGTGAAGGTTAACAGGTGTTAACAATAGTCACCATGGAGTTTGACGCAGAGAAGTTTACAGTGACCCCCAGTGAAGCACAGTTCAGAGCGTTAGTAAAATCGGACCTCTTGAAATTGGCCAAACATTTTAGCTTGGAGGTCCGAACTAATATGAAGAAGGCAGAGATGCAGACAGTGGTGATACAATCTATGGTGGGATTAGGAACATGGGAAGAGGTAGCCTGGGATTGGTTACCCGAGGAACAAGAAAATGTGGAGCTCCAAAAAATGGAGATGCAATTGCAGAGCGAGGAAAGAAGAGCAACACAGGAAAGAGAACTCCAGGAAAGGTTAGAAGAGAAAAAAGCACAAGAAAGAGCAGAGGAAAGGAGAGTTGAAAGAGAACTCCAGGAAAGGTTAAAAGCAGAGGAAAGGAAAGCTGCAAGAGAACTCGAAGAAAGAAGAGCAGAGGAAAGGAGAGTTGAAAGAGAACTCCAGGAAAGGTTAGAGGAGAAAAAAACAGAGGAGAGAAAAGCCGAAAGGGAGTTAAAGGACCGTGAAATGGCACACCAGCAGGAAATTAGACTCAAGGAGCTGGATGTAATGAAAGAACGGGGAGAGGTACCATCCATGCCGACTGGTTCGACACCTAGTCAGAACACCTGGGATGTTGGCAGACATGTGAGTCTGGTTCCACTCTTCAATGAAAAGGAGGTAGCCAATTTTTTTTCACACTTTGAGAAGGTGGCTCAACTGCTAAACTGGCCTGAGGAGTCCTGGACCATATTAGTGCAAAGTGTTCTGGTGGGTAAAGCTCAAGATATTTATTCGGCTTTACCGATTGACGAATGTGCAGATTATGAGGTATTGAAGAAAAACATTCTCAAAGCCTATGAATTGGTCCCGGAAGCTTACCGACAAAAATTCCGGAATGCCAGGAAGAGGGAGAGTGAGACCCATGTGGAGTTTGCCAGAATGAAAGAAACCATGTTTGATAGGTGGTGTGATTCAAAAGGGGTTGGGAAAGACTTCGAACTATTGCGACAATTGATCTTGGTGGAGGAATTCCGGCAGTGTGTCCACGAGGACATTAAAGTACATCTGGAGGAAAGGAAAGTACCAAAATTATATGAGGCGGCAATCATGGCAGATGACTATGCCTTAACCCACAGGATGGGGTTCCACAAGCCTAACTTCTCGCCTAGACCGAGCCAGGGGAGCTATGGTACATCAGGGGCGGAGAACGAAAATTCATGGGGGCGGCCTCGAGATGACTATGAGGACCACTCTGATACCACGACTTCTAGAAATCAGAAGACAACAGTTCCAAGGCAGACGTATCCTCCGGGGGGCTCGAGGCAGACCACGAGGTTCTCCTCCGGGACTACTTGCGCTTTTTGCCGTAAACCTGGACACTTGATGTCCCAGTGTTACACCATGAAAAGGGAAAATCAGGAGCGGAGTTCGACTAGTACAACTCCAAATGCAATGGCCATTGTGAGAAATCGCCCTCAAAAGGGTTACCAACCATTTATTTCAGAGGGGTTTGTGTCACTGGATGGAGCCTCGACTAACCGGAGACCTGTGAGGGTATTGAGGGACACAGGAGCACATCAATCTTTAATGCTTGAAGGCATCTTGCCATTGTCAGAGGAGACGGCAACTGGTGATAGTGTTCGTTTACAGGGGATTGGTGGCTGCGTTAGTGCTCCACTTCATGTCATCCATTTGGAGTCCGATTTGGTGTCAGGACCGGTCACCGTCGGTTTACAAGCCACGCTTCCTGTAGAGGGAGTATCTGTTGTTATCGGGAATGATTTGGCCGGTGGTCAAGTTTACGGTAACCCGATGGTGGTTAAGAAGCCCAGTAGGGAAAATAACACCACACCAGTTAGGGATGGTGACAAATTTAGCAAGTTATTTGTAGGTGGACTGAACTTCAAAACAAAGGAAGATGTTCTGGAGTCTGCCTTCAGCAAATATGGACCGCTTTTGGAAGTGCTGCTGATAAAAGACAGGGAGACATGAAAGTCAAGAGGGTTTGGCTTTGTCACGTTTGAAAACTCAAAGGACGCCAGAGAGGCAGAAAAGGATCTGAATAGCAAGGAGTTGGAGGGTCGGACCATAACAGTAGGGAAGGCATTTCATAGGTGTCGTGGGATCTACAGAAGAGGACCACGGAGTCGTAGTTTTGGTGGTGGCCGCAATCGATATTATTATGGAGGCTCCCAGAGTTACGGCAGCCCCTGAAAGAAGGATTATCCGAGCAGTGGCCGAGAAGGAGACCGCTATTCATGTGACTACCGTGACAAGTGGTCCAACCGTGATTGTTCGGAAAGTTAGAAAGAGTTGAAGCACTGAATGCTGCGGAGTAGCCGAGCCAAGATTCCTACACGGATTAACCGTGAACGCCACGTTCCTAAAGGCGTCCATGTAGTGAACTTCCCTACACGGATTAACCGTGAACTCCACGTTCCTAAAGGCATCCATGTAGTGAACTTTCCTGCACGGACTAACCGTGAACTCCACGTTCCTAAAGGCGTCCATGTAGTGAATACTTCCAGGCCTCACCACCCAACCACCATGGAACCTGTCTTTCAGCTCGGCCTCCTGGGAAAAGTGCTGTAGATTTGCTTGACTTTGGGTTTTTGAGTACTACCCCTTAACCTTCATTCAAAAGAAACGAAAAGTAAAATCAGAGGGTGATGAGATGGAGTTTGGCTTTGCATGAGTCCAACGGGGAAATTGAACATGTAAAGGGCAGGGACAATGTCGTGGCTGACGCTTTGTCCAGAGTCAATTAATGTGGGAAATCTCTGTGGGTGGTTTGAAGTTTGTTGCTTTATTTTTGGGGAGATATGGATTATTGTTGCCCACGGAAATTGATGATTTGGGTTGTGAGTTTACTTTGGTTTGTTTAAAGAGTTTGCCGGCAAAGAAAGTTTTCGCTGTGTTCAAACTTTCGTTGTTGAGGGGGGGAAGTGTTACGGATTCGGCACTGATGATTATTATTGCTGTTATTATTATTATTATTGTGGGTTCTAAGCATGATGGGTATTGTTGCTTAAGGGAAATGGTTATTGTGGTTAAAAGGTTAAAAGCGCTCATGGTAAAAATGAGACAGGAAATCGGTCATGACCCGGAAGAGAAAGGCGTTGAAGAAGAAGAAGGCAGAGGACAGTAAAAGACTTGCCTTGAAGCTCTGTACAGAGCGTGGTTGGGCGAACGTTGCGAGTGGACTTTGAGTCCTTGAAAGGAATCTCGGGCCATCGGTGTTATCGCTGGAAAAGCAGAAAAGCCTGCGAAGCCAGGTACAAGGGTGAAATTCCGGAGAATCTTCGCCTCAAGGCCGGCTCGAGTGAGAGCCGTCCGCCATTTCGTCCCGCACGCTACCTACATCGAAAAAGGTTTTTGCTGTGTCGGTTGGGCTTATCCTCCGGTGGTTTGCCGGGGACAGCTGTGCAATAAAGCGGCGTCTGAAGATTGCCCTGCGGTTCGCTGATTGAACGGCAAATGTGTACGCGCGCGTCTTTGGAGATTTCCCTTCCTACCGCGAGTGCTGGGTGTTGGACCACGTGACTTCTGTGTCGCTTCGACCGTCTACGCCTCGGTTGCTCTTGATCGGACATTGTTCCAACGATTGCCGGAGCGCATCAACTTCGCCTTGGAGGGTTATCGAGATATTGAGGAGGGCTCGGTTCCATATCATGGGAGTGCCGTGAGTTGGGGGTTACCATCTTAAGATACTGATTGTAGGGTTGATTGCCACCATTGTTGTATGGTTTTTTTTTGTGTGCTTTTAATATAATATTTGTGCATTGACAACCAAGGGTGTGGTTTCCTTATTGATTTGGATTGTTTCCTTTGAGGGTTTCAGGGATGGTTTCATTAGTGATTGATTTCGACACGGAATAACATCTATATCTTTCTGCCGGGGTTTCTCTCGGGGTTCGGGGGTATACCGAGACCAGGGGGTCGGGGAGGAGCACGTAAATATATATATATATATATATATATATATATATATATATATATATATATATATATATATATATATATACAATGGAAGCTGCACCTTACTTCCGTATATATATTTACAATATATATATATATATATATATATATATATATATATATATATATATATATATATATATATATTGTAAATATATATACGGAAGTAAGGTGCAGCTTCCATTGAACTTGGGGACGACAAAGAAGAAGACCTTTGTTGGTCCTTAAAGCTTGTCAAAAATTAAAGATCGACGTCCTGAAGCTACGTCCGCGTCCGATTTAACCTCCCGATTATATCTATCTATCTATATATATATATATATATATATATATATATATATATATATATATATATATATATATCTATCTATCTATCTATCTATCGATATATATATATATATATATATATATATATATATATATATCTATATTATAATAGCCGTAGATGATTCTGTCTGTCTGTCTGTCTGTCTATCTGTTGGGTGTCTGTCCGGGGTGTGGCTTACTCGGTTTGCAGAGTAGCTCCACCCATAGCTCCACCCATTCTGGGAGTGGCTATAAACAAATATCCACCATTTTATTAACTCGCATAGCTTTGAGTCCTGTTTTGTAGGCCCGTGGTGTCTTGCTCTCCCCCAGTTTTATTTCAAATCAAATTCGATAAATCATTTCATTTTTCACAGTCGCTAACATAGTTTTAGACTCGGTTGAAAAAAAACGGGAAGAAAATCCAATGAAAGTTGCCGTTTATAGAACGAAATGAATTCTCAAAGGCCTGTAACTTCAAGGCCATTGAGTCTCTCTCACGCCTTTATCTCCAATCTAACTCACCATATGATTTCATTTTTATCGATGGTTTTACTTTTAGACTCGGTGTCAGCAATAATTGAGAACAATCCACACACGCGGGAAAATGCAGAGATATATTTTTTAAAATCGCGTCATGGTGTATCATACACCGCCCAACATGACACCGCCGGCAATGTGTCGATATATATTAAAAATTCGCTTTTGCTTTTCCGTTATGATATATTACTATTTCGTTTGATGATAGTCGTCACAAAAACGTCAACAATGATGCCGACATATATTTCTTCGTTTTTATTTCATTCAACATATTAGCCGGAAGTAAAATATGTTTCAGGAAATTACCGAGAGATATTTCTTCGTTTTTTTTATTAGTTATGTGCGCATACACTTTAAATAGGTTTATTTGAAATCTTTAATTTTCCACAAACATTCCACACACGCGGGAAAATGCAGAGATATATTTTTTAAAATCGCGTCATGGTGTATCATACACCGCCCAACATGACACCGACGGCAATGTGTCGATATCTATTTTAAATTCGATATATCATTTCATTTTTCACAGTCGCTAACATAGTTTTAGACTCGGTTGAAAAAAAACGAGAAGAAAATCCGATGAAAGTTGCCGTTTATAGAACGAAATGAATTCTCAAATGCCTGTAACTTCAAGGCCATTGAGTCTCTCTCACGCCTTTATCTCCAATCTAACTCACCATATGATTTCATTTTTATCGATGGTTTTAGAGTCGGTGTCAGCAATAATTGAGAACATTCCACACACGCGGGAAAATGCAGATATATTTTTTAAAATCGCGTCATGGTGTATCATACACCGCCTAACATGACACCGACGGCAACGTGTCGATACATATTAAAAATTCGATATATCATTTCATTTTTCACAGTCGCTAACATAGTTTTCGACTCGGTTGAAAAAAAACGGGAAGGAAATCCAATGAAAGTTGCCGTTTATAGAACGAAATGAATTCTCAAACGCCTGTAACTTCAACTTCAAGGCCATTGAGTCTCTCTCACGCCTTTATCTCCAATCTAACTCACCATATGATTTCATTTTTATCGATGGTTTTGGACTCGGTGTCAGCAATAATTGAGAACATTCCACACACGCGGGAAAATGCAGAGATATATTTTTAAAAATCGCGTCATGGTGTATCATACACCGCCCAACATGACACCGACGGCAACGTGTCGATATATACACAAAGAATTAAGTTAAGCACCCCCCCCGTTTTTTTACAACCTCGCACATTACAAGTTTGTTGTCGTCAAAACAGTGTAATATACCCATGATATTGCTATATTTTCTGGAGAAGTGATATTATGGTCACATAAAAACATAACAATCATGCCGTTTTCAATATTTTATTCTGAATAATTTAAGGTGAAATTTTTTGGGAATTTTAGGCATATTTTCACCTCAATTTAAGTATGGAGCTATAGGTCCATCACGGACAGTGTGGATGACGTTTATGTTTTCTAACGTACAGTCATTGTTCTGAGAAGACCTCTAGCGATCTTTGCGTCAACAACGTGTGTAGGACCCACGTGATCGGATCACTGACTCAACCAATCACTGTTTTTCACTTTGATCACTCAATTTCATCAATGGATAATTGCTAATGTCATACCAATCATTATTTGATCTCACATACCTTAGAATATATGCCAATGTATACATATACACAAAGAATATATATTAGGGGGTGCTTAACTTAATTCTTTGTGTATATATTAAAAATTCGCTTTTGCTTTTCCGTTAAGATATATTACTTTTTCGTTTGATGACAGTCGTCACAAAAACGTCAACAATGATGCCGACATATATTTCTTCGTTTTTATTTAATTCAACATTATTAGCCGGAAGTAAAATATGTTTCAGGAAATTACCGAGAGATATTTCTTCGTTTTTTAAAATTAGTTATGTGCGAATACACTTTAAATAGGTTTATTTGAAATCTTTAATTTTCCACAATATAATTTACTTGCCATTTATCATTTGATGATTACGAGACAAATTCCTCTTGAGGATCGTGACAATTCATGCGCTGCGTGGAAACTTCTATTTCCAAAATGAATGAGACGATCGATGAAGAACGCAGACTTGAACAGGATGCAGCAAGAAAACGAATGAGACGGGCGAACGAGTCCATCGACGAACGTCAATGCAAACTTGCGGGGTCACCCGTGGGAATCCCACGGGCATGGATGTGTGTGACATTTCGACATATTGAGTTAGATGCTGCACATTCATTTTTACAAAATGGTTACTGGCAAGTCATCAGATCCAGAAATGGTGTAAAAACCACCGTTTAGAGGCCATTTTTCCCCGCAAAGCGGGGGTTGGCCTTTTCGGGGACCGTGGTAGTTGTTGTTTTTTTGTCCCCTTTTTGAAGCAATGTTTTACGGCCGGATGCCCTTCCTGACGCCAACCCTTTTTGCCGCCTTCAACGACAAACAGGGAATTACCAGTGAACTGGTACTCAATTAGCCGACCTCGGAAGGATGACAGGCTGAGTCAACCCCCCTGGCATTAATTCGGCGATCGACCGAGATTCGAACCCAGGATCCTAAGCCGGCACCCTAGCCGCTAGCCCAACACCAGAAATGGTGTCATGAACACAATTTATTTACGCACAAGCACAAAAGCAAGACGGGCCGATTTCCGATTCCGACGGGCCGACGGGCGAGACGGGCCGATTTCCGATTCCGACGGGCCGATTTGGAGCAAGAAAAAGAACGAGACGGGAGAAAAAGGAGAGAAACGAGACGGGGAAAGCCGATTGGAGAGGCGAGTGAGGCGCGATTGGTGAGGAGTGTGAGGCGCGATTGGAGAGGAGTGTGAGGCACGATTGGAGAGGAGTGTGAGGCGTGATTGGAGAGGAGTGTGAGGCACGATTGGAGAGGAGTGATTGGAGGGGAGTGTGAGGCACGATTGGAGAGGAGTGTGAGGCACGATTGGAGAGGAGTGTGAGGCGCGATTGGAGAGGAGTGTGAGGCGCGATTGGAGAGGAGTGTGAGGCGCGATTGGAGAGGCGTGTGAAGGATTGGAGAGGAGAGGAGTGTGAGGGATTGGAGAGGTGAGGGATTGGAAAGGAGAGGGATGTGAGGGTTTGGAGAGGAGAGGAGTGCTAGGTGGAGAGAGGAGAGTGTCAGGTGGAGACAGGAGAGTGTCAGGTGGAGACAGGAGAGTGTCAGGTGGAGAGGAGTGAGGGGTCACATATTATGTGAAATAACTAAATTCACACCATTTCTGGATCTGATGACTTGCCAGTAACCATTTTGTAAAAATGAATGTGCAGCATATAACTCAATATGTCGAAATGTCACACACATCCATGCCCGTGGGATTCCCACGGGTGACCCCGCTAGTGTATATATATATATATGTATATCTATATTATAATAGCCGTAGATGATTCTGTCTGTCTGTCTGTCTGTCTATCTGTTGGGTGTCTGTCCGGGGTGTGGCTTACTCGGTTTGCAGAGTAGCTCCACCCATAGCTCCACCCATTCTGGGAGTGGCTATAAACAAATATCCACCATTTTATTAACTCGCATAGCTTTGAGTCCTGTTTTGTAGGCCCGTGGTGTCTTGCTCTCCCCCAGTTTTATTTCAAATCAAATTCGATAAATCATTTCATTTTTCACAGTCGCTAACATAGTTTTAGACTCGGTTGAAAAAAAACGGGAAGAAAATCCGATGAAAGTTGCCGTTTATAGAACGAAATGAATTCTCAAAGGCCTGTAACTTCAAGGCCATTGAGTCTCTCTCACGCCTTTATCTCCAATCTAACTCACCATATGATTTCATTTTTATCGATGGTTTTACTTTTAGACTCGGTGTCAGCAATAATTGAGAACAATCCACACACGCGGGAAAATGCAGAGATATATTTTTTAAAATCGCGTCATGGTGTATCATACACCGCCCAACATGACACCGCCGGCAATGTGTCGATATATATTAAAAATTCGCTTTTGCTTTTCCGTTATGATATATTACTATTTCGTTTGATGATAGTCGTCACAAAAACGTCAACAATGATGCCGACATATATTTCTTCGTTTTTATTTCATTCAACATATTAGCCGGAAGTAAAATATGTTTCAGGAAATTACCGAGAGATATTTCTTCGTTTTTTTTATTAGTTATGTGCGCATACACTTTAAATAGGTTTATTTGAAATCTTTAATTTTCCACAAACATTCCACACACGCGGGAAAATGCAGAGATATATTTTTTAAAATCGCGTCATGGTGTATCATACACCGCCCAACATGACACCGACGGCAATGTGTCGATATCTATTTTAAATTCGATATATAATTTCATTTTTCACAGTCGCTAACATAGTTTTAGACTCGGTTGAAAAAAAACGAGAAGAAAATCCGATGAAAGTTGCCGTTTATAGAACGAAATGAATTCTCAAATGCCTGTAACTTCAAGGCCATTGAGTCTCTCTCACGCCTTTATCTCCAATCTAACTCACCATATGATTTCATTTTTATCGATGGTTTTAGAGTCGGTGTCAGCAATAATTGAGAACATTCCACACACGCGGGAAAATGCAGATATATTTTTTAAAATCGCGTCATGGTGTATCATACACCGCCTAACATGACACCGACGGCAACGTGTCGATACATATTAAAAATTCGATATATCATTTCATTTTTCACAGTCGCTAACATAGTTTTCGACTCGGTTGAAAAAAAACGGGAAGGAAATCCAATGAAAGTTGCCGTTTATAGAACGAAATGAATTCTCAAACGCCTGTAACTTCAACTTCAAGGCCATTGAGTCTCTCTCACGCCTTTATCTCCAATCTAACTCACCATATGATTTCATTTTTATCGATGGTTTTGGACTCGGTGTCAGCAATAATTGAGAACATTCCACACACGCGGGAAAATGCAGAGATATATTTTTTAAAATCGCGTCATGGTGTATCATACACCGCCCAACATGACACCGACGGCAACGTGTCGATATATATTAAAAATTCGCTTTTGCTTTTCCGTTAAGATATATTACTTTTTCGTTTGATGACAGTCGTCACAAAAACGTCAACAATGATGCCGACATATATTTCTTCGTTTTTATTTAATTCAACATTATTAGCCGGAAGTAAAATATGTTTCAGGAAATTACCGAGAGATATTTCTTCGTTTTTTAAAATTAGTTATGTGCGAATACACTTTAAATAGGTTTATTTGAAATCTTTAATTTTCCACAATATAATTTACTTGCCATTTATCATTTGATGATTACGAGACAAATTCCTCTTGAGGATCGTGACAATTCATGCGCTGCGTGGAAACTTCTATTTCCAAAATGAATGAGACGATCGATGAAGAACGCAGACTTGAACAGGATGCAGCAAGAAAACGAATGAGACGGGCGAACGAGTCCATCGACGAACGTCAATGCAAACTTGCGGGGTCACCCGTGGGAATCCCACGGGCATGGATGTGTGTGACATTTCGACATATTGAGTTAGATGCTGCACATTCATTTTTACAAAATGGTTACTGGCAAGTCATCAGATCCAGAAATGGTGTAAAAACCACCGTTTAGAGGCCATTTTTCCCCGCAAAGCGGGGGTTGGCCTTTTCGGGGACCGTGGTAGTTGTTGTTTTTTTGTCCCCTTTTTGAAGCAATGTTTTACGGCCGGATGCCCTTCCTGACGCCAACCCTTTTTGCCGCCTTCAACGACAAACAGGGAATTACCAGTGAACTGGTACTCAATTAGCCGACCTCGGAAGGATGACAGGCTGAGTCAACCCCCCTGGCATTAATTCGGCGATCGACCGAGATTCGAACCCAGGATCCTAAGCCGGCACCCTAGCCGCTAGCCCAACACCAGAAATGGTGTCATGAACACAATTTATTTACGCACAAGCACAAAAGTAAGACGGGCCGATTTCCGATTCCGACGGGCCGACGGGCGAGACGGGCCGATTTCCGATTCCGACGGGCCGATTTGGAGCAAGAAAAAGAACGAGACGGGAGAAAAAGGAGAGAAACGAGACGGGGAAAGCCGATTGGAGAGGCGAGTGAGGCGCGATTGGAGAGGAGTGTGAGGCGCGATTGGAGAGGAGTGTGAGGCACGATTGGAGAGGAGTGTGAGGCGTGATTGGAGAGGAGTGTGAGGCACGATTGGAGAGGAGTGATTGGAGGGGAGTGTGAGGCACGATTGGAGAGGAGTGTGAGGCACGATTGGAGAGGAGTGTGAGGCGCGATTGGAGAGGAGTGTGAGGCGCGATTGGAGAGGAGTGTGAGGCGCGATTGGAGAGGCGTGTGAAGGATTGGAGAGGAGAGGAGTGTGAGGGATTGGAGAGGTGAGGGATTGGAAAGGAGAGGGATGTGAGGGTTTGGAGAGGAGAGGAGTGCTAGGTGGAGAGAGGAGAGTGTCAGGTGGAGACAGGAGAGTGTCAGGTGGAGACAGGAGAGTGTCAGGTGGAGAGGAGTGAGGGGTCACATATTATGTGAAATAACTAAATTCACACCATTTCTGGATCTGATGACTTGCCAGTAACCATTTTGTAAAAATGAATGTGCAGCATATAACTCAATATGTCGAAATGTCACACACATCCATGCCCGTGGGATTCCCACGGGTGACCCCGCTAGTATATATATAATCAACGAACATAACAGCGTGACGAGAGCTGTCCCGATCTCCTGTGGACCGAAGTCCTAGACCAAAGCGTCACCTCCGACCCAAAGGGTCTTCTGGAGGCCTCAGCCCGGCCACTCTGTCAACAGACAGAGATTTATTCATTGGTCCCCATTGGCTAAACATCAAGCAGAGCCGCCAATCCAGATTTCGGGCTTATTGACCCTCGTCAGGACGGCATACTGCAAAAAATCTAACCAATGAGGACCAAAATCGTCTATTAAGATGATCAAGGCACCTCCTAGCTTTAATGGTGAGCACCAGCCACGAATTATGTCTCACACGGTAAATACCGCATAACCCGCAAGGAACCAACAGCCTGTCTGCCACACAGACCATCGTTCCCACCAGTGCAAACTAAAACCAAGGGGTGCGGTGCGATCGGCGGGGATAATAATCAACGAACATAACAGCGTGACGAGCGCTGTCCCGCGCGCTGTCCCGCGCGATATATATATATATATATATATATACACATATCAGTCATTATGCAACTTCATACCATCAGTGGAGAACCGCCAGTGAGGTGTCCCATGCAGCTCCTGCTGCACCTTACTGGGAGCGATGAGTACCGCCTGCCACACGGCAACATTATCTCTGGTATCCACTCACTTTATGGAGTCAACCTGGATGCGGTTGGGAGTTACTAATATGAATTAAGCTAAACGGATATATCGCAAACCGAAAGTAAGAATGTTTACCCAAGTGACTGCAAACTGAGGCAATAACTTATATGCTTGGTGACGCAGTTTCTCTGGTACATTTCTGCAAGAGAGGGACAAACGCTAGTGGTAAGTCAGATAAAGTGCCCTCCATAAGTATTGGAAGTGCAGTCAAATTTGTTATTTTTGCTAAATACTCAAGAAATTTGGATAGGAGATCAAATGATGAATACGAGGCAAGAGCACAGAAGGTCATCTTTTATTTCTAGGTATTTAGAGTCGTGGACAAAAATATTGGCACCCTTGCACTTTTTTTTTCAAATAACTCAAAATGTTCTCCAAAAATAAGTTGAAATTGACAAAAAGTATTTGGTCTCCAAAATTCTTAATTTAATATTACAGAACCTTTGTTTTTGATTCAGGACTAAATGCATCCTTTTAAATTAGAAAATAAAAAGAAATGGCATTGACAAAATTATTGACACCTTCGACTTAAATATTTTGTCAATTTGCCTTTGGATAAAATAACTGCAGTCAAGCACTTCCTGTAGCCATGAATGAGCTTCCTACACCTCTCTACCAGCAGTTTGGCCCACTCTTCTTGTGCAACTGCTCCCGTTCTCCCAGATTTGAAGGGTGTCTTCTCCCAACTGCTGTCTTCAGATCTCCCCACAGGTGTTCAATTGGGATTTAGATCTGGACTCATTGCTGGCCACTTCAAAACAGTCCAGCGTTTTGTCTTGAACCATTCCTAGTTGCTTTTTGAAGTGTATTTGGGGTCATTGTCCTGCTGCAAGACACATGAGGGGTCATTGTCCTGCTGCAAGACCCATGACCTTCGACCCAGCTTTCTGACACTGGGTTGAACATTGCGCTCCAAAATGCTTTGGTAATCTCCTGATTTCATGATGCAATGCACACATTCAAGGCACTCGGTGCCAGAGGCGGCACAGCAACCCCAAAACATCACTGAACCTCCTCCATGTTTGACTGTAGGGAAGGTGTTCTTTTCTTTGAAGGTTTCATTTTGTTTTCTGTAAAAATAGAGATGATGTGCTTTACCGTAAAAGCTCTAATTTGGTCTCATCTGACCACAGGACATTACCCCAGAAGGATTTTGGCTTGTTCAGGTGTGTTTTGGAAAAACTCCAGTCGGGTTTTCTCAGCAGTGGGGTCCTCTTGGGGCTCCTACTATAGAACCCCCTTTCTTTGAGTTGGCGACGGATGGTGTGAGTTGAAACTGTCGTACATTGTGTCTGAAGGTCAGCTTGAATCTGTTTGGCAATTGATTGAGGTGCTTTCTCCACCATTCGAACAATCCTTCGCTGCAATCTTCGATCAAGTTTTCTCTTGCTGCCACATCCAGGGAGGTTGGCTACATTGCCATGGGCCTTAAACTTCCTGATAACATTGTGTACGGTGGACACAGGAACAGCAAGGTCACTGGAGATGGACTTGTAGCCTTGAGATTGCCCTTGCTTGGCTACAATCTTGTGTGTTGACCTCCTCAGACAATTCTCTGGTTTTCTTTCTTTTCTCCATGTTCATTGCGGTATACATAGTGACACAAAACAGCAGAGTGACTCCTTTTCTCCATTCAAACTGGCTGAATGAGTGATTAGCTCACATGGAACGAAGTTCAGGGGAGCTAAAGCGATGGCGTGTTGTCTGACCGTCAGTCAGTCCGTAAACACTTGAAACGTCTTCTCCGAAACCGCTGATGGGATTGCGACCAAATTTGGAACAAACAAGCATTACACCTATGTCCCCCGTCGGTGAAATGATGCGAGTTGACAAAGTGGAAGACGCAAGGCGGCCATCTTGGATTTTGACGTGGCGACCCAATTTTCAATAGCGTTCGTCCTTATGCCGAGATACACCCACACACCAGATTAGAAGTTGGTACTTTGCTTATTTTTCAAGATATTCAGGTTACAAGGTTCAGACGTACATGGCGGCGGCCATCTTGGATTTTGACGTGGCAACCCCATTTTCAATAGCGTTCTTCCTTATGGCTAGATACACCCACACACCAGATTAGAAGTTGGTACTTTGCTTATTTTTCAAGATATTCAGGTTACAAGGTTCAGACATACATGGCATCAGACATACATGGCGGCGGCCATCTTGGATTTTGACGTGGCGACCCAATTTTAAACAGCGTTCTTGCTTGTGCCTAGATACACCCACACACCAGATTAGAAGTTGGTACTTCGCTTATTTTCCAAGATATTTCGCTCACAAGGTTAAGACATATATATGGTGGCGGCCATCTTGGATTTTGACGTGGCGACCCAATTTTCAATAGCGTTCTTCCTTTTGCCGAGATGCACTCACACACCAAATTAGCAGTTGGTAATTTGCTTATTTTTCAAGATATTCATCTCACAGGTTTCAGACATACATGGTGGTGGCCATCTTGGCTTTTGACGTGGCGACCCGATTTTAAACAGCGTTCTTCCTTGTGCCTAGGTACACCCACACACCAGATTAGACGTTGGTACTTCGCTTATTTTTCGAGATATTTCGCTCACAATTTTCAGACATATATATGGTGGCGGCCATCTTGGATTTTGACGTGGCGACCCAATCTTCAATAGCTTTCGTCCTTATGCCTAGATACACCCACACACCAGATTAGAAGTTGGTACTTCGCGTATTTTTCAAGATATGCAGGTTACAAGGTTCAGACATACATGGCATCAGACATACATGGCGGCGGCCATCTTGGATTTTGACGTGGGTTGCACCCACACAGCAAATTCGAATGCGGTCCTTCGCTTACGCACGCACGCACGCACGCCCGCACGGACGGACGGAGGGTAAAGCCATAGTCCCCCTTTCGCTCCGCTGAGCGACGGGGGACAATGATATTTGTTGTGTTGTGACTAAAGTTTGTTCATGGGATTAAAAATATATTTGTGGTTTAAGGGGGGTTTACCGGGGTCAAAGTGGATCCAGGTTTGACCCCCCAAAATAGGAATTTGCTTTTTCCTCTGAAACTACACACACAATTTTGATGAAACTTGACCACAACCTTCACCACCCATGCTGTACCAAAGTTTGGTCATGGCATTAAAAAAAAATCTGCCCCTTTGGGGGTCTATGGGAGGGAGGGGGGAGGTGGGGGTCACCCCCTAAAATAGGTATTTGCTTTCTTCTCAGAAACTACACACACAATTTCGATGAAACTTGACCACCACCTTCACCACCCGTGATGTACCAAAGTTTGTTCATGGCATTAAAAAAAAAATCTGCCCCTTTGGTGGGTTGCCCCCAAAAATAGGTATTTGCTTTCTTCTTAGAAACTACATACACAATTTCGATGAAACTTGACCACAACATTCACCACCAATGATTTACCAAAACATGTTTATGGCATTAAAAAAAAAAATCTGCCCCTTTAGAGGCGGCGGGGAAGGGGGAGGCGGGGGGGGGGGGGGGGGGTGGAGGTTGCACCCCAAAATAGGTATTTGCTTTCTTTTCTGAAGCTACACACACACAATTTCGATGAAACTTCACCACAACCTTCACCACCCATGCTGTACCAAAGTTTGTTCATGGCATTAAAAACACCTGTCCCTTTGGGGATCACCTGCTTGAAATCTAATTTCTAACAACTTCTAAAAGGTGCCAATAATATTGTCTGGGCCATTTTAGGATTTGTGTGTGGAATAAGCTAAGATTTCGTAATTTTTTCAGCTTTTTAATTTTGTTCCACTGCAAACCAAAGAAATAAATATGTGGATACCAAAATATATTTTTATTTCAACAATTTTCTGGAAGAAATGGTGCAGTATTTGGAAAAAGTGCAAGGGTGCCAATAGTTTTGGCCATGCCAGTATGTATATGTTTTACCATTGTAGAGCAATAGCACTTTTTATGTTCAGTCCCCCATTTTAGGTAAGCACAAGTATTGGAACAGATCAACTTAAAAGTGAATTAAAGTCGTAAAATGGTTAGTATTTCGTTGCATATCCCTTGCGTGCAATAACTGCATTGAGCCTGTGACCCATCGACTTCACCAAACTATTGATATTTTCATTTGAGATGCTTTGCCAAGTCTTTACTGCAGGAATTTTCAGTTGTTGTTTGTTTTGGGGGATTTCTGACTTTAGTCTCCACTTCAGCAAGTGAAATGAATGCTCCATTGGATTGAAAGTAGGAGATTGACTTGGCCAGTCTAAAACCTTCCCCTTTTCCCTAATGAACACCTTTCATTGGTTGTGTTGGTCGTGTGTGTTTGGGTCATAGTCTTGCAGCATGGTGAAGCGCTGCCCAGTGAGTTTGGAGGCATTTTCTTGTACATAGGCAGACAAATTATTGCTGTGCACTTCTGAATTCATTCTGCTGCTGCCATCATTAGTTACATCAATAATATGAGTGAGCCAGTTCCAAAGGCAGCCATGCAAGCCCAAGCCATGACACTACCTCCACCTTGCTTCAGTTCCTTCCTTTCTCCACTTTCGCCTTTCCAATCAATTTGGCAAAGATTTATATTGGTCTAATCTGTCCATAAAACTTTGTTCCAGAACTCACTGGATAACCTCTGTACTTCTTGGCAAATTCTAATCTGGCCTTTCTATTTTTGGTGCTGATGAGAGGTACTTGTGGTGTAGCCTTTGTAATTCTGCTCTCAAAGTCTTCTGCGAATGATAGATTGTGATACTTTGATCACTGCACTCTGGAGGTTGTTGGTGGTGTAACTGACAGTTTTTTAAAAGGGTTTTTCTTCACAGCTTTGATGATTTTCTATCGTCAACTGCAGTTGTTTTCTTGGCCGACCTGGCCGTTGTCTATTGCTAATTACACTTGTGGTTTCTCTCTTTTTCAAGATATTCAAATTGGTGCATTTGCTATGCCCAATTTTGTGCTATCGTTCCAATTGAATTATTTGTTTCTTTCAGCTTCCAAACTGTTTGCTTTTCTTTCATTGACAGTTCTCTGGTCTTCATGTTGGTTTATGCCTACTGACTCCAAAGGCAGACTCCCAAGGCAAAAGCAAAGGCCACGACCAAGAGTAGTCATTCACAGTTCTTTTATGTGTGAATGTGCAATGGAATAAGAAACACCTGAACAAGAAACACCTGTTAGTCATTTGCTCCAACACTTATGCTTGTCTAAAATTGGAGACTGACCATAAAAAGTGCTATTATTCTACAATGGTAAAACATGTATGCATAGAAATACCAATAAATAAAAGCTGACCATCTGTATTCTTGCCTCATATTCATCTTTTGATCTCAAATCCAAATTTCTTGAGTATATCGCAATAATAACAAATTTGACTTCACTGTTCCAATACTTATGGAGGGCACTGTATGTAAGCATATCAACATATACAAAAAGGAAAAAAGGCACAAACAACCAAAACGTAACTAGATCCATTATGCTAATTTAGTAATAAACAAGCAAGAGCAGACTCGGTCTCAGGCGATGTTTCTCCAAGTGGGTGCCGACTGCCGAGGCATGCTGGCTGGGTGGGTCACGTAGCTTGGCGTGGCAGCTCTGAAGACTCCAGACTCAGCCTTTTGCGAGGACAATCCTGGGTTTCTCTTCCCCCCTCGCCACACCCCACCTCCCCTGGCAGCACATGCTTTCATTAACTCAGGCCCCTATCTCACGTCATGGCGATCCATGCTTACTCACCATTGGGTGCCTATCCTCCTGGTGGGCAGAGTGACCCCACCTTGAACTTTCCTCCCGGGTATGACAAGCCCTGTGCTGCATGCTGACCGTGACCTGGAGGGAAGACGTACCTGGGCTAACTCTCTGCATCAGTTCCTGCTGTGTCCCGCCGGGCGCAACCAGGGTATTTCTGTCTTGTCTGCCACTGGTGGTTCATGTGAAGCCTGTGGCTGCATCATTTTCTGGGGGTACGGCAGTTCCGCTGATGCAGTGCCTCTCTATAACCAGCCGCCTGGTACTCATTTGGCCGACCACGGGGGGCTGAAAAGGCTGAGTCAAACCATCTGGTGTTAATTCAACGGCAAGACAGGGGCTCAAACTCAGGACCCTAATATATCTCTAGCCAGCCACCTTAACTGTTAAGTTAATACCAGGCTTGTTTCTGCCACTCATCTGTTGCCCATAAAAATCATCTTATTCTTGTCACCTACCCAACTCAGGTTTGTCATATCCTGTCCATAACGTTTTGAAATATCGTGATATATATCGTTTTTGGCCCTATCTCTCAATTATGAATCATCACTGAAAAATTCAATAAAAAAAATTCTCAAATCTGGATCTTCACCAAAACCAAATAAATTCGTCCTTGGACCACACCTAACCTGTCCACCAAGTTTCGTCTGAATCCATCCATAATATTTTGAGATATCCTGCTCACAGATAAACAAACAAACAAACAAGTACACATACATTCAAAGTACACCGCCCCATGCCAAATAATTAAATATGCTGCAGCGCGGCATTGCCGGGGCGCCTCCGGCGCCCGGCAATACCGCAGTGCAGCTCATTGAGGCTGCATTGGGAGGGAGAGGTGTACACTAATTGATTGATTAATTGTATAATTAAAATCAATAAAAGATTATCACAAAATATTTTCATAATCAATTGGCTAATCGCATAACTAAACCAGTAGTGCTTCATCCGAAGATGTATCTTTTAGAAATTTAATTAAATAAGTCATTTATAAAAAATTAAATAATTAATTGATTACTCAATAAATAATTAATCGATTAATCAATAAATACTTAATAGATGAAATGATTAATCAATAAATCAAAAATATCCTTGATAGCCACATCACTTGGTCACTCATGTCCAAATATTAGCTTCCCAGCTCAAAAGGTGCCTGAGATATTGGCCAAATGAGAAAGAAAATAAATAAATGATTAATAATGAAAATAAATAAATAATAATCATAAAAAAATTAAATTATTAATCAATTTGGTCAGAGAACACATAAACTACCACTATTTCATCAGAATCTGTAACTTAAAAAAAAAAAATTTTTTTGTCATTAATCGAATAATTAAATAATTAATCGATTAATTGATTAATTAATAAATCAAAAATATCCTTTGCAGCCAAATCACCTGGTCATTGGCATGTCCAAATATCAGCTTCCTAACTCAAAAGGTGCCTGAGTTAATAATGGTCAGAAGATAAATGAAATTTAATTAATTAAATAAGTACTTAATTAAACGCTAATAATTAAATAACTCCTCAATTAATTGATTATTCAAAAAACAAAAAATACCGTATTTGACAAAGGACTTGCTCACTACTGTGCCGAAATTTCAGCTTCCTAGCTCAAAGGATGGCTGAGATATCGTCCGGACAACCAAGAAAGAAAACAAACAAACAAGAAAACAAGTACAGATGCATTCAAAGTACACCGCCCCATGCCAAATAATTAAATATGCTGCAGCGCGGCATTGCCGGGGCGCCTCAGGCACCCGGCAATACCGCAGTGCAGCTCATTGAGGCTGCATTGGGAGGGAGAGGTGTACACTAATTGATTGATTAATTGTATAATTAAAATCAATAAAAGATTATCACAAAATATTTTCATAATCAATTGGCTAATAGCATAACTAAACCACTTGTGCTTCATCCGAAGATGTATCTTTTAGAAATTTAATTAAATAAGTCATTTATAAAAAATTAAAAAATTAATTGATTACTCAATAAATAATTAATCGATTAATCAATAAATAATTAATAGATGAAATGATTAATCAACAAATCAAAAATATCCTTGATAGCCACATCATTTGGTCACTCATGTCCAAATATTAGCTTCCCAGCTCAAAAGGTGCCTGAGATATTGGCCAAATGAGAAAGAAAATAAATAAATGATTAATAATGAAAATAAATAAATAATAATCATAAAAAAATTAAATTAGTAATCAATTTGGTCAGAGAACACATAAACTACCACTATTTCATCAGAATCTGTAACTTTAAAAAAACATTTTTTTTGTCATTAATCGAATAATTAAATAATTAATCGATTAATTGATTAATTAATAAATCAAAAATATCCTTTGCAGCCAAATCACCTGGTCATTGGCATGTCCAAATATCAGCTTCCTAACTCAAAAGGTGCCTGAGTTAATGGTCAGAAGAGAAAGGAAATTTGATTAATTAAATAAGTACTTAATTAATCGCTAATAATTAAATAACTCCTCAATTTATTGATTAATCAAAAAAAAAAATACCGTTTTTGACAAAGGACTTGCTCACTCTTGTGCCGAAATTTCAGCTTCCTAGCTCAAAGGATGGCTGAGATATCGTCCGGACAACCAAGAAAGAAAACAAGAAAGAAAACAAACAAACAAGAAACCAGAGTGAAAACTGAGTACTCTCTTTCAGCGTGCGTCACTGCCGAGCCCCCTTTGGTGCCTGGCAATGACGATTTGCAATGCCTGGAGATGGCATAGGAAAGGAGCGGTGTACAACAAGAAACCAGAGTGAAAACTGAGTACTCTCTTTCAGCGTGCGTCACTGCCAAGCCCCCTTCGGTGCCCGGCAATGACGATTTGCAATGCCTGGAGGTGGCATAGGAAAGGAGCGGTGTACAACAGATGGATGAAAACATAACCTCCATCCACCTTCGGTGGCGGAGGTAACAACGACAAAAATAAATTTACAATATCATTTAAACATTGCACAATCGTGATTAAGTCAATTCGGATCAATTGGATGCAGAATAAATCCATTTGTCTTCATTAACAAGCATCTATGCATTGAAAGTGCAGTCCAGGTAAGCAAGACATGAAGCTTTGTAAACCTGATTGTGCATACTGCACATGAAAAGCACATCAATTTTGTTAAGTGAATTTCTCCAACCAATATGTCGGGCACAGGAAGCTATTGTTCTCACAAGGATTGTTTGCAATGCATCAGGGTGCACAATCACAAAAGCAAAATATTTACATTGCTCAACGAATAAGGATGCCAAAACCACAGGCTCACAGACAACAAAGGATGAACATATCTGAAGTAAATCGCAACTTTTCTTAATCTTCAAGTTGCAAAATTTGTTTCTAACACAACCTAAACATAATGCCCTTCAAGAAATACATAAAGAGTAGTTGCTAAAAAAAATCTCCCAAGTTACACCAACATATAAATGAATATGTAATGAAAAATAAATATTTAAAATGCTATCTATCAAATACTGGGAAATATTTGCCAATACTTTACGTCTGTGCTCAATATATCCCATTCAACTTAATTGAACAAGTTCAGTCGGACCTCAACATTCGCACTCCAAACATTGGCGTTCATAACACATGACCTGCTTCTACATTTGCTCTTTGCACATTCGCAGTTTACAAGAAAAAATTACGTAATTTTATTTTCGCTGATATTAATTCAGCCTGGGAACTCTTCCACAGAAACCTGCTCTTTCTTATGCACAAATTCATCCCATCTAGTCTTCAATCATTTTACCCATCCTCCTGCTCTTGGTACTCTGAATCCTGTGGTGAGGCAGTTGCTTTTAAACAACTTGCATTCTCCTCCTGGAAGGCAAATCAAACTCAAGAAAACCTCAGATCATTCCACAAAGCTCACAACAAATGTGGCTAGTTTCTGGAGAGCCAGAAAACAACATTTGTCCAATCTCAAGAAGGAGCTTTCAAACTTGTCGCCCTCTTCTAAAACCTGGTGGTGCCTTGTCAAGACCTGCACATTATGCCCTCTCCATGCTTTGTCCCCCTTATATATCTGCAGGACATACGCGATCCAGCAGCAAGCCCCTACTAGTCAAACTGCCGAAATCCAGAACCACTGTTCACCTCCACTCATTTACTCCTCTTTTTTCCCCACCTGTGGAACCACCTGCCATACTTTCTTCAATCTTATTCTTCCCACCATCTCAAGTCATCCCCCACCCAAAATCATGATCTTTTCTACACTTGGTTCAACCACTCCCCAGCCCTCCTCAAAAAACTGCGTATGTCATATTGTCCACCATTAGAGTTTTCCCTTACCCCTTATCATTACCTGCATCCCTTGTTTGTCTGTCTCCATATATTTTTTCACTCTGCCCTGCTGTTATAGTGTTTCCCCTTTTTCCTGTTGTTCCCTTTGTTATGTTGTGGATTCATTTGTTCTGTCTCATAGCTCTTCCACAAGTCTAGACCTCATATTTGTGGACTCAACATTCGTGGCAATTTCCAGGAACATATCCCCATGAATGTTGGGGTCCGACTGTACTCTTATTCGCTTTAAGTAACCTACCCGTATTTATCAATTCCAAAGGTTTGATTATTCAGACTGTGGTAGCACATTCAAACAAACGGGTGTAAGGCCACAGCAATAAAAAACAAGAAATATGTCATGCTAAGCACGATACTTGAGAAATGCCTAAAATAAGTTGATGACCTTTGGCCTATGTTGACCTCAAAGATAATTGGTGGGTGAATGCAGTGATCTGACATGCAAATAAATCCTCTTCAGATTTCAAGTCAATCTGATGAAAATTGAGGATTTTAGAAATCACACCTTTAAGTTGTTGACCTTTGACCTATGTTGACCTCAACAATAATTGGTGGTTGAATTCAGTGAGCCAATTTATAAATCCTGTTCAAAATTCAAGTCAATCGGATGAAAATTGAGGATTTTAGAAAATATCTGACAAAATCGATGACATTTGGCCTATGTTGACCTTTTGACCTCTTAAATCAATAGGCGTCTTGCTTATGTTGAACCTTATCATTTTGTTAAGCTTAGTAAAGATCGGTTTACAATTGTGACCAGTAGGCGATTGACATACAGACAAACAAACAGACAGACAGGCAGACAGAGACAGACAGAATAATGCACACCAACAACCAATATACTTGAAAAATGTTCGATTTTTGCAAGTAACAAGTACAATTACCTGTTGCTGTGCAGGTGCATGCAGCGCACGGTAGAAGTGTGGCCGTACAATGTGTATACACACTGCCCTGTATCCGCATTCCAAACTTTGAGTGTTCGATCTGTCGAGCCACTTACGATGGTATTCCCACGCATCTGTGATGACCAAACACCACCCGTGTGTCCGACAAGTGTGCGCAGACACTGGGGGAAGAAAAACGGTGTGGGGATGGAAAATGGGAAAAGAATAAATGACCAAGCAGACAAACCCTCCTGGTTTGGGATAATCAACATTTAAGTATCATAGATACAGGTTTGCGCAGCATCTTGTTTCTCTTCCCACTCTCTCGAGTTCACATTGACAGACACAGCAGTCGGTGCTGATTGTGCAGCAATAAAAGAGGTAGCTGAAGAAACGAAGACAGGATAAACCATACAGTGACACACTGGAAATGGTTTTCTACTCGGTGGAGAACATTGCAATAAGGCAATTACAGATAGCAATTCCAAGACCACATGCTGTCTGCAAAGGGGACATTTTGCTTTATTCAGTCTACTCTTGCCAAGTCAGACACGTATCCCTCGATTACACAAACCTTTTGGTGAGATTCATATTTTTTGTGAGAATTTTATTTTGCTTGCACATTGGGTTGCCAGATGGACCATAGATAGCTTAGTGTGGCACATATTTGCATTATGCTACAGAACACCTAGTATGGCAATATGACTGATATCAAATAAAACTCGAAAAGCACTCGGTAGAGCCATACCTCCGCCAGGCTGAACAGGTTACGTATTGTATCCCACTGACAGGCTGGATCTGGATCTGGTTCCAGACCTGAACCAAAATCGAAATGGCTTGTTCTTGACATTTAACCAACTCAACCACCTGGTTTTGTCATAATCCATACAACCTTTTGAAATAACGTAATATATATATTTTTTGGCTCCATCTCTCAATGGTGAAGAATCACAAGCAAATTCAACAAAATCACAAACAGAGAAACAGACAGACAGGTGTGAAAACACAACCTCCACCCACCTTCAGTGGTAGAGGTAATAACCATTTCAATCTATATATATAAAACACAGTTTGTGTGTGTGTGTGTAATGTTACCGGTAGACTCCTAAACGGAGAGGCTCACGTACTTGATATTTGGCACAGACATGGCCATTGAGCCTGGGACGAACATGGCCGACCTAAAAATTGATTTCATAATATTTTTTAAACCATATTTTTACCTCAGCGCGAAATATTATGACCGGAATCTGACCGGTAGCAAAGCAGCGCGCTGATTCGCTCAGAGCGATCACGTGATGTTTGTTGCCGCCATTAACTCAGTTATGCGTTCGGGGCAATTCCACGAGAAACGGTCCGCAGAGGTCAAATTTTAAGTTTGACTGAAAAAGTTCATGTTATGTACCAAATGAAAGCTGAAAAAATGTACTTTCAGATAATATCAAGATCACTGAATTAGCTTGCTATGTTGGCTTACATCATTCATTGCAATTAATGAAGTCATTCTACTGAAAAGCACAGTAAAATTGGCCCTCGATAATGCAAAGAACTATTAATTCATTCGTCTCTCAATTCATTGGCATGAAGTCAACAAATGCTATCCATCAGAAGATACCTGTATGAAGATTATTTCAAAACCAATTGAAAAAAATATGAGTTGGCCTTCTATGCTTAATTAACACTCAAATTAGGAGTCAGATGTCACTCTGTGACGTGTCATTCCATAACGAAAATTTGACATTTGTTTACTTTTCTCTTTAACTGGTGGATGAAAAACCAAATAAATCCAGGGTCATTAAGAACTTATACCACCCAATCATTGTACAGTATAATTATATATATATTTAAAATCTACAAAAAATAAATTAAAAAGAAAACTTGTCACTCCGTAACGTTACGGGGTGACTCATTCTGTCAAACAATTGATAACTCAGCCTGAAAAAAGGTGGCGACAGAGTAGCTGTCCCAGAATTCATTGCGTGCCAGATTTTACTTCCGTATGACAAGTTTCAAGTTTACGCGTGGTCATCTTGAGCGGTTTTGAAATCGGTTTACATCCAGCAATCGGTGAGTACAAACTACACCTCTGTTGTCACCTGCGGATACGCATCGTAAGAGGAAAACTAGACAAATCACCGCGCCACCACGGACCGCCAACTTTGCAGTGGACAAGCTGAGTGAAGCTGCTTACAACCTCTACTGTCAGTTTTTGTGGCCTAAAACATTTCATGATCTTTTAGATGATTCGTAGAAGGGTACGGTGCAATTCAAATGGATAATTTGTCGATGCATTCATATTACAGAAAGGATGCCATTGACTGCTGCCGAGCGACAAAAGCGTTTTCGAGACAGGCACAAGGAAAAATGCAGGGAGCTGGATGCGAAACGCAAGAGAGAGGCGTGTGCTGCTAATGTTGCGAAGGCAAGGGAAAGTGAACGTGCATGTCAGCGGAGATGTCGGGCGAAGGGCAAAAACACCGAGTCCCGATATTTCATGGATGTCGCCAGGGAAGAAAGACTTTGTGGTCATTAAGACTGGGAAACGAAAGACAAGGTTCAAAAGAGTTTCCTAATGATGACAATACGAGAGGCATACAGTTTGTTTTGTGAGAAATATCCAAACATCAAGCTCGGCTACTCCCAATTCGCAGCACTTCGTCCAGCCAATGTATGCCTCAATTCAAAGTTTCCGCACAATGTCTGCCACTGCAGATATCATGAAAACATGCGCCTCTTATTGGAGGCCTTGTCATCTCATGTGCCTGGACTTTCGACCAACTTTCGTGAATTCCTTGGAAGCATTGTATGTGATCAGGATTCGGACAACTGCATGGCAGGAAAATGTCAGGAATGCCATACCAAGTTTGCCACAGTGTATTCTGTCGACAACGAAACAGCTAACCTGCCGCTGAAGTGGTTTCAGTGGGAGACAATTGAGCAGCGGGCCACAAAAGTAACTAAAGATGGGACTGTTCAGGGTGCCCTGCATGAGGTATTGCAAACAACTTCCATGCTTCAGCTTGCACTCATTCATCAAGAGGAAGCAGAGCTACTTCTTTGAAGATAGAAGGAAGGCAGTTGATGGTGATCGCATTGTCGTCAAGGTCGATTTTGCGGAGAACTATCCTGCGATAGAACAGAATGAAATCCAGAGTGCTCATTGGAGCCACGTCCAAGTCACTCTATTCACAGTACGCGCCTGGATTGATGTTAATGTTACCGAGTCTTTCGTTATTGTTAGCGATGACCTCCAGCATGGCAAATATGCTGTTCATACCTTCCTGTCCAATATCATCACCACACTGATATCACGCCATCCGAGGATTAGGGCGATTGACTTTTTTTCAGATGGGGCAGCCAGTCAATTTAAACAGAAATTCTTGTTTTCCAATCTTACATTCCTTCAAGAATTGTTCATGATTCAATTATCCTGGAATTTCTTTGCCACATCTCACGGTAAGGGCGCTGTTGATGGGATAGGAGGTGAGGTAAAGAGGAGAGTTTGGTTGGCAAATCTGGCTGGGGATCCTGTATCTGATGCAGAATCCTGCTTCCACGTAGCAGCGGCACAGTGCAAAAAGATCGAAGTTTTATTCATCACAGCAGGAGACATTCAGAAGTGCCAGTCGCAATTGGACGAGCGCTGGCAGTTAGTGAAGTCGCTTCCGAATACACACCAAACACACTGTGTGAAACCTGGGAGGAAATATGTTGTGAGCGCCTCTATGTACTCAACAGCGGAAGAATTTGAATTGGTGAGTCTTCACCCCGAGTGCCATGTATCATCCTTGGAATGTCAAAATACTGCTAGTCCAGCACCTGCTGAGCGCCCCAGGTCAGACAGTCAACCCCAAGTGCACCCTGGTGACTTTGTGGCTGTGCAGTATGTCACAAAAAAAATCGAAGAAGTTGTTTGTTGGCCAGGTGACTCAGATAGTAGATGATGGTTGTTTGGAAGTATGATTTTTGCGAAAAGCGGGCCTATCTGACTTGGCATATACATTCCCAGAGGTGGAAGATAAATCCTGGATTGATTCCAACCAAGTAATCAGATTCCTTCTTCAGCCATCCCTCGACCATCACATAACAATCATTATGTATTTGCTGAATGTCCTTTGGGAAAGGGAACCTTTTGCAGGGCAGTCATGTGAAGTTTTGTGATGTGGCCAACTGATTCATTCCAAACTTTGTTTTGTTTCTGGTCATCCACTCGTAAATTGTTCTCAATTTCTTTAGTCTATTTCTTGACTTTTGTATATGTTTATTCTATATTTTCTCAGTTCAGATTTTGATTTTGATTATTTTGTAAAGTGTTAGATGTTGAAATGCCAGCACAAGTCAGCTGGGTTCAGAATGAAAGTCTGGCGTAATCTAGAAATGATTTGTTGCTTTGGGAGAAATCTCAAAATTGACACGTCACTCCATAACGGGACTATTGTAATTATTTCAGAGTAATTAGGTCATGTCTGGAATTTTGAAACCCCTGTACTGAAGGTACAACTATTAGTGTATCTTCCCAGTATTTCATTACAATTTTATAACTATTGTGAGAGCAGAGTTTTCAATAAATGTTGTTATTGTTTAATAAATGACAAAAGACCGTGTCACTCCGTAACACAGTTTTTGAATGTTAATCACTTGACAATGGTCCAACTTACAGGAACTCCATTAATATCTCTGTAAAGTGCAATTCTTCCTTTACAATATGATATATAGAAAGTAGGTACTAGTGGCTTTATCGCTGTGCTAGAGCAATCAAAGTTCACAAAAATGACTCAAAGTGTCACTCCGTAACGTCGTGGAATTGCCCAACGCACGTATTTCAGAGCGAAAAGCAATTGCGTTTTTTCCGGGTACTTCTGCATGATTAGCATTTAGCATGATTTAGCATGATTTAGCATAGATAGTAGCATGTTTCACATAGATTTTTTTTCAGCGAGCAGAAGTACCCGGCATTGTACGAATAATATATAGATAGTGCCGTGTAGGGCGGAGTGATGCCGCTGTGGGAGGGACCGAGCAAGGTCGCTGTGGGCGGGGCCGGGCGAGGTCGCTGTGGGAGGGACCGAGCAAGGTCGCTGTGGGCGGGACCGAGCGAGGTCGCTGTGGGCGGGACCGAGCGAGGCAGCTATGGGCCTCTTCTCCACTCCCCCCCGTTCCCCTCCCCTCCCCTCCCCCCTCCCCTCCCCCGCCCGGCAATGCCGGGTACTTCTGCTCGTGAAATATAAAGGCTTCCACTCATATTGCCGAAACAGTACAACACCAGAAGCAATGGAAAAAGGGAACTTTCATAAGCAAAATAACACGTGGTGGCACCTCGTATACAAAACACAACAGGATTGCATTTCATGTTCCTGTGACAGGGAATGGGGCAGTATTGAAGGTGTTGGAAGGACATTTCAAAGAGCTCTTGAACCGGGAAGGAAGCAACGGCGAGCTGGAGCTACCGAGTTATGTGGAGGAGAAAGTGGAGTTGGTGGAGATCATGGAAGAGGAAGTGTGGACGGCATTGAAGAGGATGAAGAAGGGAAGAGCGCCAGGCATAAATTAGGCGTACAGAGATGATTAATTGCATGGGAGAAGTCAGTCAGTTGGACGAAGAGGCTATTGAATGAATGTATAAGAGAGCGTTCAATTCAGGAGTGGAGGACAGGGATAATTGTGCCAATATGGAAGGGGATGTTCAAGATCCGGGGAAGTAGAGGGGCATTAGGCTCCTTAGTCGTGTCATGAAGGTGCTGGAGAGGGTTCTGCACAGGAGGATAAGGAAGAGTGTGGAGAAGGAGATCGGAGAAGAGCAGCAGGGGTTTATAAAGGGTCAGGGGATGATATATGGGATGTTCAAGCTGAAACAACTGGTGGAGAAGAGGTTTGAGGTGCAAGATGAAATGACATTGGGATTTGTGGATCTGGAGAAGGCATACGACACTGTCCCGAGAGAGATGGTGATGGCGACACTGGGATGGATGGGAGGGCTGAAAGCAGAGGTTAGGTGGGTGGAAGGGATGTACAAGGGAACGAAGGGAAGAGTTTTGGTTGGTCCTGGGATGTCGGAGGAGTACAGTGTGAACATCGGTTTGAAGCAGTGAAATGCTCTCAGCTCGCTTCTATTTATCATGATGATAGAGCTGGTAAACAGGAAGAAAAACCACCGGGAACAGGAACCACCAGAAACCAGGAATGGAAGAGGAGGAGAAGAAGAAGGTCATCAATGCCCTCTTGCTTTGAAGAAAGGGAAAGAAAGAGGAAGACAGAGAGTTGGGGTGGGGCCAAGAGAGGACAGACCTTTCAGTCCTTTTACCATTTTAATATCGTCTCGCTAACATGTCGCCCATACTGCAAGTCGTGCAGTGAAATGGACCACAGCACAAGGGAATGCTGAAAGAAACCGCAGAATGGCACACAAAATTTCCTGCCTGTTGGCCCAGATAGACATTTCTTTGGGCAACTTCCATATGGCTGGAGGCAAATGCAATGATAGTCTGATGTGGAAAGATATGCGATGTCGGAGCAAGCAAAATTTATCAACCTCATCCTCCCCCCACCCCAAGAAAACACTCCCTTATTGATAATAGTTATGGAGATTAAGATGGAGGACACGTTCGTTGTAGACATTATATAAGTTCAAAGTGGAATACCATGAATGGAATGCCACGTACATTGTGAGAAACTGCAACTCCTGTTTTCAATACAGTGAATTGAGAACAGAGTCACACAAATCCCATGATACGTAATGTGCAGGTGGTATAACGAAAGAACAGATGTATAAAGCATTCCAAGATTCCAATGCAATTCAATCATAGGCCATCACTCTATTCTCTGACCTATCAAAGGGAAGAGTGGGACCGGAATGGGAAAATTAAAATTAAACTTGAACGACAGTTTCGACATCATGACGTCGACCGATATGCCTCTGCCTACATTACTACATCATTATAATACTTGTATCAAGTTTGATTTAAATCCATTCAGCTATTCTCAAGTTATCACATTTTTACCTGACATCACCTCTTATCACATCTGATGGCATAATCCAATCAATTCATATTTGCATCATATATACTTCTACCAAATTTGCTCAAAATTCCATCAGTTGTTCACAAGTTGGTGTGGCAACATAAATTTTACTTAACATGACCTCTGACCTTTGACATCTTGACTCTAAAATCTAATCAGTTCATATTTGCATCATATATATACTTATACCAAGTTTGTTCAAAATGCCATCACTGGTTCACAAGTTGGCATGGCAACATAAATTTTACTTAACATGACCTCTGACCTTTGACCTCGTTAACCCAAAATCTAATCATTTCATCTTTACCTCATTATACATAACTGCATCAAGTTTGACTAATATCCCTTCAACCGTTCTTAAGTTATCGCGGTAACGAAGTAATTGTAACTTAACATGACCTCTGATCTTTGACCTCTTGACCCCAAAATCGAATCCGTTTATCTTTGCATCATAATATATAATTATACCAAATTTGGTGAAAATCCTATCACTGGTTCAATCACAAGTTAGCTTGGTAACAGAATGTTTACCTGACAGGACATCTGACATTTGATCTTTGACCTCTTGACTCCAAAATCTAATCAGATAATCTTTACATCATTATACTTACCTCTACCAAGTTTGAATTAGAACACTTCAACCACTCTCAAGTCACAGACCTATTACAGACTTTGCATCATAATATATACTTGTACCAACTTTGATCAGAATCCCATCACTGGTTCACATGTTATCACGGCAAAAGGATTTTTACCTAACTCTGACTTTTACCTAACTCATTTTTACTTTTTACCTACTCTGATGACCTTTGACCTCGTGACCCCAAAATCCAATCAGTTCATCTTTACCTCATTACACAAACCTGCACCAAGTGTGACTAAGATCCATTCAGCTGCTCTTGAATTATCGCAGCAATGAAAACCTGTCACAGACAGAGGAACCATGGACGGACGGACAACCAAAAAAACATAATGCCTCTGGCGACCTCAGCGGCGAATGCATAAAAAGGTCTGAAAAAAAAAACAATCAGGCAACGGAACAAGATGGAAGACGATCAAGACAAAGATGAAGATGGAATACCTAAACCTGACAACGGAAGATGGTGGGTGAATATTTCAAACACTGTTAACTCCAATGATATTAACTAGCAGGGTACATCCGCACTTTGTATTCAAGTGCATGTTTGCACAGTGAATGATTTAGGTTATGCATGCGTATGCTTCGTCGTGTACTTGAACCATATCTGTGATGGGGAAGCACAGCTCTTGTGCTCAATTGACTTCCGACGAACGGTGACAAAGTAGATTTGTCAGTGAAGGTGCGAATGTTGCCCGGGTTGATATTCATGCAGAGATTTGTGTTGCAAAGTAGTGGAAGTCTTCACATTGCAAAAGCTTTAAAATGGAGATGATACTGCTTCCATGCAGCAATCAGAATTGAATAACTTTTTTTCTTTCTGCACATCATCTACAGCATGACAACCTCAAGACCACAGAAGTTTCATCTGAGAGGTTTACAAAGAACAGTTCAAGGAAAACGACAATGTGAAATGGAGAGCAAGTACAAAAAAAAGATGTTTGTAACGGCCCGTGCGATTGACTAATTGGTAATATGTTCAAAGAATACAATTGACGAAGGTTTTAACAAGTGAACAGGGCACAAGTATCGATGTCAATTAAGGAGGCAGGAGTGGAAATGAAAAAAACGGATTACTTTTATAATACAAGGAAAAGTGGAAGAGGAGCACCTGAGAAGTAAAGCAAAGGTCTAGCGACAAAAGATCAGAAACGATGAAACCCCAGTGAAGAGTGCTCATTGGATGATAGGAGTGTGGAAGACGCATCTTCAGCCCTACATGATCAAACACCTGACTGTATAAAATAACACGCTACCTGCTAGATTAACGAGTTGCAAAACAATTTTTACACAACCCTTGGCTTGTGCAGTGTGACCTCAAAGTGTTTATGTGTGTATAAATAAATGCAGAAAGAAATAAATGCAGAAATAAATAAATAAATAAATAAAGAGAGAAAGAAAGAAATAAATGCAGAAATAAATAAACAAACAAACAAAACAAACAAATATATATATATATATATTGTTGCGGATCTCCAACGTCGGCCTTCCCCTTATCAAGGGGGGATTAATCCCCTTGTCCTTTTACTGGCCGACGAGATCCCGAGGCTATCACGTTCCTTCCGTTCGGTGTTAAATAGGGTTGTTGGTCGAATTAGTCCTATTACCTAAGTACTAACACCGACCGTGAAGCAAGGAAATAACCCCACCCAAACCACGGCGTTAGTGGACACGCCGAGCGAAGCGAGCCGCGATTCGGGCCGTTAGCAGGTACTAAACCCGATTCTAAGCGGTTGTAATCGTGCCACGCTTACCCAATTGAGAAATCACAAGGACGATCGGATTAAGAGGAAAACCAGGAAGAACAGGCAATTTATTCACACTTTGTACAATTAGAAGAGGAAAAGAAGCAGAGAATGTACAGGGAAGAGGAAGAAGCAGATACACAGGGCAGCCTTAAACAGTCTTATACTTATCCCTGGACACGGGCCCGTTCACACTCAGACTCACTCACACGGGGTTTGTAGATGGTCGGGTTGAGTATCCAAGGGTCCACAGCTCGTCCAGTCCCCGACTCGTACCGTGCAGATGATGGAATACGGCAGGCAGCTCTCCACGTGGCGTAGGCGCGAAGCGGACAATTAAATATCGGGGAAAGGTAAGCTGGCGATTAGATGGCGTATGTAATACTTGTACCGGCGCCTTTATACGCGCTCCCGGTATTGCTATGACCGATGCGCCACTTCCCCAAAGGTGTTACCAAGCGCCTTTCACCAACGGCCTTCTGCACGCTGCAGTCCTCTGCAATGCGTGCCGCACGCCAGCCCTTTGTAAAGCGCAATCAATCAATCAAGGCTCGTCACCGCGCGTCTCTCCCTCTCGTAACTCTGCCACAAACCAAGCGCCTCTCCCTTCTCATCTGATACTGCAACTCACGAGCTCCCTTCTCAACTCTACAAGCGAACTCACGTCTCATCTGAGGTGGGGGCCTCGCGCGAAGGGTTATATTGCCACGCCCAGCGAACCCTCTGGAATGTCCAGCCACACCCCGTCAGGCGATGTCGCCTCAGCCCTGATTGGCTGGTGAGAGCTTACCGGCTCCGCCTTGATGGCTGCTTGACGTGGCCACACCCCCACCGCCCACCCTTGCGCTCTGCCCCCCTTTTGGGCCTTACCTCGTGGCCTTTGGGCTGGTTTGAGCGAGCAAGAGCAGCAAACGCCGCTGGCAAGCCAGCGTAACAAACTGGGAGAGGAGATGGAGTACAGACTGGATAGCGCTTAATGGCGTCGATTGAAGGGAGGCTGCAAAATGGACGAACGGGGCCTACTTTTATTTGTTTTACACAACGCAGATGCAACTATTGGCAATGGCCTTATCCTAAACACATACTATGAAATAACTAACGTCCTAAGGTGACCTACGTGTTGCATGTGGCCTATCTATGGGGTGCAACCTTTAACCTTTAATGATGTTACCTGTGTGGGTTCTCAAAACCGCAACAATATCTTCTAGAAAAATAAAAGAAAGTTTTTGCTCGTTTGTTTGTTTGTTTGTCTGTGCAAGCTAATCTCCTGAACGGTGAAAGATAGGAGGAAACCTCGAATACAAAAAATGTCGGGACGGGCCCAGGGAAGGTTTTAGGCTAGGTGGCGAGGCTGGTCGAGGTCCACCTCGGCCGGGCTGGGCCCATTTCGCAATTAAAAGCTGAGCGGAATTATAGTAGTAAATTCATTCAAAAAGAACCAAAAGTGTCGGGACGGGCCCCAGGAAGGTTATAGGCTAGGTGGTGAGGCCAGTCGAGGCCGCTTCAGCTGGGCTCATTTCGCAATTAAAAGCTGAGCTGAATTATAGTAGTCAATCTTCTACGGCCACGAGTAAAAGCTGAATTATAGTAGTAAATTCATTCAAAAAGAACACAGGCAAAGCCGGGTGCTTTCGGCTAGTATATATTTTCGACACACACACACACACACACACACACACACACACACACACACACACACACACACACACACACACACACACACACACACACACACACACACACACACACACACACACACACACACACACACACACACACACACACACACACACACACACACACACACACACACACACACACACACACACACACACACACACACACAATTACTTTCTTGTTTCTCCAACTTGCTCCTAAAAAGGTGTGTTGTGTTTGTATCCCAAGTGTACATACCTGCCCGGTTTTGTTTACTGTTTAATAGGTATTCCAATGGCACCATTCAGATTGCTTTGTTAATTCCTATTAGGTTCTCTGTCTATTGCCGTGTCAGATGGGGCATCGTGCCATACCGTGCGGGCAGGAAGGACCATATATCCTCTTGGTAAGCCGTGACATAACGCGCCGTGTCATAATTCTGTTTCTGGGTCCAAGCACGAAAATGGAGCCTGTGACACTTTTCACTCTGACCAACTTCTTTTCTAATATGTATAATAGTATAAAGGCAGTATGTGGTATATATGAATGAATGAATGATCGTTTTAAGGCCATTTTCCCCGCTAGAGCGGGGGTTAGCCTTGCGGGCCCCATGACAGTCATGGTTCCCTGTTTGAGGCAATGTTGTTTTTATGGCCGGATGCCCTTCCTGACACCAACCCTTGGTCACGCTCTTACGATGCGCAGGGATACGGTGTACCTATTCTAAATTGGGGTACACACCATGATCATTCATCCCAGCAAGCTGGTACTCAATTTGCCGACCTCGGAAGGATGACAGGCTGAGTCAACCCCACTGGCGTTAATTAAGCGATCGACCGGGATTCGAACCCAGGATCCTGGGATCCCAAGTCGGCACCCTAACCGCGAAGCCAACACCAGGCTTATGTGGTATGAAGGTAGTAAGTATGTAGATAGTAAGTATGTAGATAGTAAGTATGTAGATAGTAAGTATGTAGTGGTAGTATGTTAGTAGTAAGTATGTAGTTGTATGCAGCTAATATGTATCTTGGTAGTATGTATGTCGGTCGTATGTATGTTGTGGTAATTGTAGTATGGAGGTAGTATGTATGAAGGTAGTATGTATGCAGTGGTAGTAGTAGTATGGAGGTAGTATGTATGTAGTGGTAGTAGTTGTATGGAGGTAGTATGTATGTAGGTAGTATGCATGTAGTGGTAGTAGTATGTATGTAGGTAATATGTATGTAGGTAGTAAGTATGTAGGTAGTACGTATGTAGGTAGTAAGAATGTAGGTAGTAAGAATGTAAGAAGTATGTATGTCGGTAGTATTTATGTCGGTAGTATGTATGTAGGTAGTATGTATGTAGGTAGTATGTATGTAGGTAGTATGTATGTAGGTAGTAAGTATTATGTAGCAAGTATGTAAGTAGTATTATGTAGTGGTATTAGTGGTATGTAGCTATTATGTATGTAGGTAGTAAGTATGTAGGTATTATGTATGTAGGTAGTATGTATGTAGGTAGTATGTATGTAGGTAGTATGTATGTAAGTAGTATGTATGTAAGTAGTAGTAGTATGTTGTGGTAGTATGTATGTAGGTTGTAGTAATATGTTGTGGTCGTATGTAGTGGTAGTAGTAGTAGTAGTAGTAGTTGTGCCAAGTTGTCATCGTAGTATGTAGTATGTAGTAGTAGTATGTTGTAGTCGTAGTATGTTGTGGTAGTATTAGTATGTTGTAGTCGTAGTATGTTGTAGTCGTAGTATGTTGTAGTAGCAGTCGTAGTATGTTGTAGTAATAGTATGTTGTAGTAGTAGTAGTAGTATGTAGTAGTAGTAGTAGTATGTAGCAGTAGTAGTATGTTGTAGTAATAGTATGTTGTAGTAGTAGTAGTAGTAGTATGTAGTATGTAGTATGTGGTATGTTGCAGTAGCAGTAGTATGTTGTAGTAATAGTATGTTGTAGTAGTAGTAGTAGTAGTATGTTGTAGTAGTATGTGGTATGTTGCAGTAGTAGTAGTATGTTGTAGTAGTATGTAGTATGTAGTATGTTGCAGTAGTAGTAGTAGTATGTTGTAGTAGTATGTAGTATGTTGCAGTAGTATGTTGTAGTAGTATGTAGTATGTTGTAGTAGTAGTATGTAGTTTGTTGTAGTAGTAGTATGTAGTTTGTTGTAGTAGTAGTATGTAGTTTGTTGTAGTAGTAGTATGTAGTATGTTGCAGTAGTAGTATGTTGTATGTAGTAGTAGTATGTAGTATGTTGCAGTAGTAGTAGTATGTTGTAGTAGTATGTAGTTTGTTGTAGTAGTAGTATGTAGTTTGTTGTAGTAGTAGTATGTTGTAGCAGTAGTATGTAGTATGTTGTAGTAGTAGTATGTAGTATGTTGCAGTAGTATGTAGTTTGTTGTAGTAGTAGTATGTAGTTTGTTGTAGTAGTAGTATGTTGTAGTAGTAGTATGTAGTTTGTTGTAGTAGTAGTATGTTGTAGTAGTAGTATGTAGTATGTTGTAGTAGTAGTATGTAGTATGTTGCAGTAGTATGTAGTATGTTGTAGTAGTATGTAGTTTGTTGTAGTAGTAGTATGTAGTTTGTTGTAGTAGTAGTATGTTGTAGTAGTAGTATGTAGTATGTAGTAGTAGTATGTAGTATGTTGCAGTAGTAGTATGTTGTATGTAGTAGTAGTATGTAGTATGTTGCAGTAGTAGTAGTATGTTGTAGTAGTATGTAGTTTGTTGTCGTAGTAGTATGTAGTTTGTTGTAGTAGTAGTATGTTGTAGTAGTAGTAGTATGTAGTATGTTGCAGTAGTATGTAGTATGTTGTAGTAGTAGTATGTAGTTTGTTGTAGTAGTAGTATGTAGTATGTTGCAGTAGTATGTAGTATGTTGTAGTAGTAGTATGTTGTAGTAGTAGTATGTTGTAGTAGTAGTATGTAGTTTGTTGTATTAGTAGTATGTTGTAGTAGTAGTATGTAGTAGTAGTATGTAGTATGTTGCAGTAGTAGTAGTATGTTGTAGTAGTATGTAGTTTGTTGTAGTCGTAGTATGTAGTTTGTTGTAGTAGTAGTATGTAGTTTGTTGTAGTAGTAGTATGTTGTAGTAGTAGTATGTAGTATGTTGCAGTAGTATGTAGTATGTTGTAGTAGTAATATGTAGTTTGTTGTAGTAGTAGTATGTAGTTTGTTGTAGTAGTCGTATGTTGTAGTAGTAGTATGTAGTATGTAGTAGTAGTATGTAGTATGTTGCAGTAGTAGTAGTATGTTGCAGTAGTATGTAGTTTGTTGTAGTAGTAGTTTGTTGTAGTAGTAGTATGTAGTTTGTTGTAGTAGTAGTATGTAGTATGTTGTAGTAGTAGTATGTTGTATGTAGTAGTATGTTGTAGTAGTATGTAGTTTGTTGTCGTAGTAGTATGTAGTTTGTTGTAGTAGTAGTATGTAGTATGTTGTAGTAGTAGTTTGTTGTAGTAGTAGTATGTTGTAGTAGTAGTATGTAGTATGTTGCAGTAGTATGTAGTATGTTGTAGTAGTAGTATGTAGTTTATTGTAGTAGTAGTATGTTGTAGTAGTAGTATGTAGGATGTTGTAGTAGTAGTTTGTTGTAGTAGTATGTTGTAGTAGTAGTATGTTGCAGTAGTATGTAGTATGTTGTAGTAGTAGTATGTAGTTTGTTGTAGTAGTAGTATGTTGTAGTAGTAGTATGTAGTATGTTGCAGTAGTATGTTGCCACTTCAGCCTTTGTTTTTCATGAGCAGGAAATCGGTAGAAAGACAGTTCTTGGTTTGTTTCTGATCTATTTACAGTTTTACACACTCAGGAAAGCAACACTGCGGCATGACCGAGCACTTTTCTCACTGAGTCCAGCTGGTGTTTGGCTCCAGTGGTTTTGTGTTTGGACCCGGAAGCAAAATTATGACGTGCGCGTTACGTCACACTTACCAAGAGGATAAGAATACATATAAATAAGGTTAATTATTGTCGATGTGCAGAAAATAAAACTCAAAACAAAAAATCTATTCATGGATGTGGTAAACGGAAAGAGGTAGCAGTTAAGTGCGGTTCTAAAAAGCGGGTGGAGGGAGGAAGTGGATGGGGAATGATGGGAGAAATGTTGCGGGAGGCTCGGCAACATTTCAGGAGCAAATTAACAAAAACAAAAAAACAATTAAATAAATGCACGATTCCAGGCACTTTTGCACTTTTGGATTGATGAGTAGGAGTAAGTTATGTCCATGAAATGAGAGATAAGTAGACGAGAGATAATATCAGATATTTCTAAGATGAGTTATGGTGTACAAAATGATTTTCAAAGGGCACATGACCTTTGACCCATTGAACCTGAAATTGAATCAGATCATCTTTGCATTGCAGTTCGTATCCATACTTGTGGCCAAGTTTGGTTGAAATCTGTTCTGTGGACTGGTCTGCAAGTTATTGTGGCAACAAATATTTTTTAATTAAAGGTCACATGACCATAGACCAATGACCTTTGGAATCCAAAATATAATCAGTTGATCTTTATGTGACTGTTCAAACTTTTGCCAAGTTTGGTCAAAATTGGTTGAGTGGTTCACAAGTTATCACGGTAATGAAAATCTGCACACGCAGGCATGAACTCACGCACGGACGCACATATGCACGACCCGAAAATGTAACATTTGTTGACGAAGTTGAGAGCACATTGCGATGCAATTCCTTATGATCCTCTTGCAATATGGGCTCCCAATTTCTTATGGTACCGTGATGTGCAGTGCAGATGTTTTCCACAAGGGGTGTGACACACATTTTGAGAGAAAACATGGTGTTATTGGAGGGAGGTTGAGGAGCAAATTCTCTATTCAAGTTGCAAATACTGTATGAACATCGATTGACCAATTCAAAAATGTTTTTATCAACAGCTGTTGACCAATTAAGAAATATCTGGAGTTGTAACAATGTAACATGTGTTACGGATTTATGTGAATTACTATTCCGGTCTTTGCTTATTAATGTGTAGTCGATTAAAGGTTGTTGTGATTAAAGGGTCAGGAGCCCTTCTGGGGAAAAGGAGACCGGAAACGGAAGGAAAAAGACACGAGGTCCTGGAGAAGCGACGATCTTCTTCCTCTTCCTCGCCCAGCTCCGACGCGAGCGGTGTCGACATTGAGCAGCGTGGGGAACGCTGCGTTTTGAAAGCCCGTCTGGCGAAAGGAGTTACCTGCGCGGGGTAATTACCCATTTATACGTCAAGTCGCCGTGGGTTCATGCACGGAACCAAGCGTTCGGCACAGTTCGCCTCACCGTCTACAAGGACGCGTATGGGTCGCACCTTGGGCCTCGCGCGCGTTGCAAGCCGCGCTTGGTTTTGCCCCGTTGCTTGGCAAGGAGGTGTGCGCTGCAGCAGCTGTCCCCGGTACGCGACGTGCACGTTTGGAGCACGTCCGCCCGGGGTTCGTTCAACCGCCCGTGTGCGGAGAAGCCGACCTTCATCTTGGTCTGGAGGGGCCCAGAGACATTGTGAGGGACAGTGACCCAAGGGGTCGTGAGTACCCAAGGGGTCGTGAGTGGGGAAAGGGGACACACATATATAAGATGGCCATCTTAGTAATATTGGTGATTGATTGTTGATTGCTTGGGGAATATACTATTGATTACTCCGGATCCTTGGTGTGGGGTTTCTTATTGACTGGAATTCATAGTGATTGCGTTACGAAAGCGTATAAATCATAGATCTTTCTGGCGGAGTTCCTCTCACGGTCCGGGGGTCACCGAGACCAGGTAGTCACCGGGAGGACCACGTAACAGAAATTGGGGGCTCGTCCAAATTACGATTTGCGGATTCACAATTGGGTCTACGTCCGGGATCTATAAAATTTTCTAAATTTTAGTCCGGGAAAGAATTCCCAAGAGTGGGAACTTTTCCAACGTTCCTAAAATTGTTTTGCTCTGTCGACAAAACAACAACAACAACAACAACAACAACAAAAAAAACAATAGCAATAATAGTAATACTGTTGCTTTTCTTTGTTGGAAATTTCTGGGGTGAAGGTTAACAGGTGTTACCAGTAGTCACCATGGCGTTTGTGGCACAGAACTTTGCGGTAACCCCTAGTGAGGCACAGTTCCGAGCGTTACTAAAAGCGGACCTCTTGAAATTGGCCAAACATTTTAACTTGGAGGTCCGAACTAATTTGAGGAAGGCAGAGTTGCAGACCACGGTGATACAGTCTATGGTGGGATTAGGAACATGGGACGAGTTAGCCTGGGAGTGGCTACCCGAAGAACCAGAAGACGTTGAGCTCCGGAAACTGGAGTTGCAATTACGGAGCCAGGAACGGATCAAAGAAGAGGAAAGGAAAGCAGAAGAGAGGAGAGAAGAGAAACAAGCAGAGGAAAGGAGAGTGGAACGAGAACTCCAGGAAAGGTTAAAAGAAGAAGAAAGGAAAGCAGAAAAGGAAAGAGCAGAAGAAGAAAGGAAAGCAGAAAAGGAAAGAGCAGAAGAAGAAAGGAAAGCAGAAAAGGAAAGAGCAGAAGAAGAAGAAAGGAAAGCAGAAAAGGAAAGAGCAGAAGAAGAAAGGAAAGCAGAAAAGGAAAGAGCAAAAGAAGAAAGGAAAGCAGAAGAGAGGAGAGAAGAGAAACAAGCAGAGGAAAGGAGAGTGGAACGAGAACTCCAGGAAAGGTTAGAAGGGAGAAAAGCAGAGGAGAGGAGAGCTGCCAGGGAACTCGAAGCAGAGGAGAGAAAAGCCGAAAGGGAGTTGAAGGAACGTGACATGGCGCTTCAGCAAGAAATTAAATTCAAGGAGCTGGATTTAATGAGAGAACGGGGAGAGGTACCACCCTTGCTGACGGGGTCGACACCTAGCCAGAACACCTGGGAGGTGGGCAGACATGTGAGGCTGGTTCCACCCTTCAGTGAAAAGGAAGTCACTCAATTTTTTCCACACTTTGAGAAAGTGGCTCGACAGTTAAACTGGCCGGAGGAGGCCTGGACCATACTAGTGCAAAGTGTGCTGGTGGGTAAAGCTCAAGAGATTTATTCGGCGCTACCAATGGACCAATGTGCAGATTATGAGGTATTGAAGAAGCACATCCTCAAAGCCTATGCGTTGGTTCCTGAAGCTTACCGGCAAAAATTCAGGAATGCCAGGAAGAGGGAGAGTGAGACCCATGTGGAGTTTGCCAGAGTGAAAGAAAACATGTTTGATCGGTGGTGTGAGTCGAAAGGAGTCGGGAACGACTTCGAAGCATTGCGTGACCTGATGCTGGTGGAGGAATTTCAACAGTGTGTCCACGAGGACATCAAAGTGTACCTGCAGGAAAAGAAAGTACCAAAGTTGTGGGACGCAGCCACCATGGCAGATGATTATGCCTTAACACACCGGATAGGGGTCCACACACCTAGCTCCTCGCCGAGACTTCAGCAGGGGAGTTATGGAACACCCGGTGCGGAGAACGACAATACATGGCGGCGGCCTCGAGAGGATTATGGGGACAACGCGGATACCCCAACTGTTCGAAATCAGAGGGCTACGGGCCCAAGACAAACTTATTTCCCGGGGGGCCCGAGGCAGACCACGAGTTTTTCCTCCGGGCCTACTTGCGCTTTTTGTAAGAAACCTGGACACTTGATGTCCAGTTGTTACCTCATGAAAAGGGAAAACCCAGAGCGGAGTCCGACTATTACCACTCCGAATGCGATGGCAAGCGTAAGAAATCGCCCACAGAAGAGTTACCAACCATTTATTTATGAGGGGTTGGTCTCACTCAAGGGAGACTTGACTAACCCAAGACCGGTTAGGGTTTTGAGGGACACAGGAGCCCATCAATCCTTAATGCTTGAAGGCATTTTGCCATTGTCAAAGAGTACCGCAACTGGTGATAGTGTTCGGTTACGAGGGATTGGTGGCTGTGTTAGTGCCCCACTTCATGTCATCCATTTGGAATCCGATTTGGTGTCAGGACCGGTCACCGTCGGTTTACAAGCCACGCTTCCTGTAGAGGGAGTATCTGTGATTATCGGGAATGATTTGGCCGGGCGGCAAATTTATGGTAACCCGAGGGTGGGCAAAGAGCCCCGCAGGGGAAATAACACCAGCCCCGCTCGGGATGGCGACACAAGTTCCAAGTTATTTGTAGGGGGACTGAACTTCAACACAGAGGAAGAAGTTCTGACCTCTGTCTTCAACAGATATGGGCCGCTGGTGGAAGTGCGGGTGGTAAAAGACAGGGAAACGCAACGGTCAAGAGGGTTCGGCTTTGTCACGTTTGCAAGCACAAGAGACGCCAGAGAGGCAGAGAAGAATTGGAATGGCAAGGATTTGGAGGGTCGGACCATAACAGTAGGGAAGGCATTTCATAGGCGTCGAGAGGTCTACAGAAGAGGACAACTTGGCAGTAGTTTTGGGGTTGGCAGCAGCCGATATTACTATGGAGGCTCCCAGAGTTACGGCACCTCCCGAAAGAATGAATGTCAGAGCACTGGCCGAGAAGGAGACCGCCAGTCAGGTAACGGCTGGGACAAGGGGTCCCACCGTAACTGTTCGGAGTCTGGAGAAGTTGAAGCACTATATACGGGGGAGCCGCCGAGCCGGGGCTCCTACACAGACTAACCGTGAACGCCACGTTCTTAAAGGCGTCCAGGTAGTGAACTTTCATGCACGGACTAACCGTGAACTCCACGTTCTTAAAGGCGTCCATGTAATGAACTTTCCTCCCCGGACTAACCGTGAACTCCACATTCCTTCAGGCGTCCATGTAGGGAATACTCAGCTGGGCCTCCCGAAAAAGTGCTATCGAGAGGTTTAAATTTGGGGGTTTTGGTCACCACCTCTTAACCGTCATTCAAGAGAAACTAGAAGTGGTTGACGCTTGGTCCAGAGGGAATTAATCTAGGGGATTGTGTGAAATTTTGTTGCTTTATTTTTAAGTGATAACTGTGCCCGGGGGGAACTGATGATTTGGGGGTGTGAGTTATCTGATTTGTTTATCAAAGTTGGCCGGCAAAGAAAGTTTTCGCTGGGTTCAAACTTTCTTTCTGGAAGGGGGGGAGTGTTACGGATTTATGTGAATTACTACTATTCCGGTCTTTGCTTATTAATGTGTAGTCGATTAAAGGTTGTTGTGATTAAAGGGTCAGGAGCCCTTCTGGGGAAAAGGAGACCGGAAACGGAAGGAAAAAGACACGAGTTCCTGGAGAAGCGACGATCTTCTTCCTCTTCCTCGCCCAGCTCCGACGCGAGCGGTGTCGACATTGAGCAGCGTGGGGAACGCTGCGTTTTGAAAGCCCGTCTGGCGAAAGGAGTTACCTGCGCGGGGTTATTACCCATTTATACGTCAAGTCGCCGTCGGTTCGTGCACGGAACCAAGCATCCGGCACAGTTCGCCTCACCGTCTACAAGGACGCGTATGGGTCGCACCTTGGGCCTCGCGCGCGTTGCAAGCCGCGCTTGGTTTTGCCCCGTTGCTTGGCAAGGAGGTGTGCGCTGCAGCAGCTGTCCCCGGTACGCGACGTGCACGTTTGGAGCACGTCCGCCCGGGGTTCGTTCAACCGCCCGTGTGCGGAGAAGCCGACCTTCATCTTGGTCTGGAGGGGCCCAGAGACATTGTGAGGGACAGTGACCCAAGGGGTTGTGAGTACCCAAGGGGTCGTGAGTGGGGAAAGGGGACACACATATATAAGATGGCCATCTTAGTAATATTGGTGATTGATTGTTGATGGTTGTTGATTGCTTGGGGAATATACTATTGATTACTCCGGATCCTTGGTGTGGGGTTTCTTATTGACTGGAATTCATAGTGATTGCGTTACGAAAGCGTATAAATCATAGATCTTTCTGGCGGAGTTCCTCTCACGGTCCGGGGGTCACCGAGACCAGGTAGTCACCGGGAGGACCACGTAACACATGCTCCAGGATTTAACAAAAGGCTTATATTATGGAATGTGCAAAACATTGGAGTTGAACCACTCCTGCATTCCTCTATTCATACAATCAGTGCAGAACTCTCAAAAATACACCTTCAACTCCTCTCCCAATGAAAGATGCAATGCCTTCAAGGAAGTTTTTGGAACAGTTTAATTGTTCATCTACACAACGGACCTCTACAATTTACTTGCAGAAACTTTCTACCACTGTGCAGATGATTTCACAAGATTCTGGACAGATTTTTACAAAATGCACGCCTCATCCCAATAATAGACTGCCAGCAGCTGCATCCCTCTCATTGGGTCGGCCTGTTTTATGTTCCCATCTGAACCCTCTTGGTCATGTTGCAGAGAGCCCAAGTAAAATATCATAATGTCCACCCATGCCTTTGTCCAGAATATGGGAAGTTTGGAGGAAAGTCTTGGAGCACTGTCGAAATGAAAAAGAAATAGCTGGAAAGGATCAGATGATCATCCAACACATGGATATGTCATTCAATCCATGCTCGTTGCATATTCTCATCTTGTACCTCCAGAGAGATAAACCACCTAAGTCTCTCATTGGAAACGCCAGACACCAATGCCATTGGCATTTCCCACAAATAATCAAAGACAGAGGGAGTCTTCCTCTCAGCACAGACACGTTGTTATCCTCTGTTTTCATTTAACTCTCTTCTAGTCTTCCTTCCCTGCTCTTTTACCCATCCAACCTTCCTCAGCCCTTCCAAGATGCATGATGTTCTTCCACAGACTCCCTCAGTAGCAAATGCTCCAAACATCCATGAAAACTGCTCACCAATACACTTCTGTTCCTTTTTTCATGTTTGTGAAAGTATCTTCTTCTTTTAAGGCAGTCCAATTATACTCTTCCCTCGAGAGCTACAAGGAGGCAGCCCACTAGCATCCATCCTTACCCATGACCTCCCCCCTCATTAACGCTTCTCGCACCCATTCCTCTTGCAGGCAGCATTTTTCCTCTTTTGTTACCCGTTCATTCATCCAACTGCTTGTTCTGTTCTGCATATTCCCCACCACTCGGCTGTTAGTATTACAGCCTTCTATCATATGTCCACTTGCACTTTAAAGATCCTAAGCCTTGTTTATAATAATATAGTTGCGGTTTTGAGAACCCACACAGGTAACATCATTAAAGGTTAACGGTTGCACTCCATAGTTAGGCCACAAGCAACACGTAGGTCACCTTAGAACGTTAGTTATTTCATAGTATGTGTTTAGGATAAGGCCATTTCCAATAGTTGCATCTGCGTTGTGTAAAACAAATAAGAGTAGGCCCCGTTCAGTGTGCACCCTCCCTCCAATCGACTCCATTGAGCACTATCCAGTCTGCACCCAATTGCCCCTCGCGGTTTGTTTCGCGTTCGGCCGGTAGCGTTTGCTGCCCTTGGGCTTTCGCTCGAACCAGCCCAAATGCCACGAGGTAAGGCCCGAAAAGGGGGGCAGAGCGCAAGGGTCATCGCCTGACAGGGTGTGGCTAGAGATTCCAGAGGGTTCGCTGGGCGTGGCAATAAAACCCGTTGCGCGAGGCCCCCACCTCAGTTATGAGGAGGGAGAGGCGCTCGTCAAGTTCGTGAATGAGTTACGAGACGGGAGAGACGCTTGCGAGTTATGAGGAGGACGTGCGCTGAGTGTTGAGCTGAAGTTATGAGCCGGGGTCCTCTGTTGAACGAGTTATGAGAAGGGAGAGGCAGGCGCTCGAGTATTGAGAAGGACTGCAGCGTTGTAAAGGACTCGTGAGGGAAGCCAAGCATTGGCATTCGTGCAGAAGGGCTTTTGTGGAAAGGCGCTTTGGTGACATCATTGTGGAAGTGGCGCATTGTACATAGCAATACCGGGAGCGCGTATAAAGGTGCCGGTACAAGTATTACGTACGCAGTATAATCGCCAGCCTACCTTCCCCCCAGAATAACTGTCCGAGCCGCGCCACCGACACGCAGCGATCTCGCCTGCCGTCTGCCGTCTACCATCACCAGCTGCTTCGTGGTACGAGTCGGGGACCGGAGCGAGCTGTGGACGCCATTGGTGGACCCTCAACCCGACCATCTACAAACCCCGTGTGAGTGAGTCTGAGTGCGAACGGGCCCGTGTCCAGGGATAAGTATAAGACTGTATAAGGCTGCCCTGTGTATCTGCTTCTTCCTCTTCCCTGTACATTGCTTCTTTTCTTCCTCTTCTTATTTGTACAAAGTGTGAATAAATTACCTGTTCTTCCTGTTTTCCTCTTAATTCGATCGTCTTAGTGATTTCTCAATTGGGGGTGGCACGATTGACAACTGCTCGAATCGAGTTTAGTACCTGTTAACGGCCTGAATCACGGCTCGCTAATCGCTCGGCGTGTCCACTAACGCCATGGTTCGGGTGGGGTTATTTCCTTGCTTCACGGCCGGTGTTAGTACTTAAGTAATAAGACTAATTCGGCTTCCAACCCGATTTAACACCGACCGGAAGGAACGTGATAGCCCCGGGATCGCGTCGGCTAGTAAAAAGACAAGGGGATTAATCCCCCCTTCATAAGGGGGAGGCCGACGTTGGAGATCCGCAACAATATTTATCATTATACTAAAATATGCAATTTGGTGCCCGTCTGACCACGATACATGCGGTCGTTATTTATCCAATTTCAACCAAACTTCACAGGAGGACTAAGAGTCACACGATAGAGGATGTAGCAACTTCATTAGCCCCCCCTTCCAAAGGGGGTTTCAATCTTGGGTGAAATCAGTGTAAAGGTGTAAATCCATGTAAAGATAGCTAATCATGGCGTTTTTCCAAAACCGCATGTAATTACAAAAGTAATAACTCCAATGATAATTGCATAAAGTAATGTTATTGCAAAACAATATTAATACGAATAATAATCCCCCTCCCCAAGGGATAGGACAAGCTATGTGTTAACGTGTATAAATGGCCTTTTGTGGGTTTTATGGGGAACAACTACCGGAAGTAAATAAAAGATGAACAGCGGGATTGGGAAACACACATTTAATGCACTATTAAAACAATTCACTCTACACCTCTTATCGAAGTCACCCTCCCCACGGTTATATGAGAACGAGCTGATTCGTCAAATGGTCACGTCACGGATTGCTTAACCCCAATATATGGCTGTTCAAAAATTACGTAATGCTATTTTTTTTGAGGAATTTGCATAACATAACGATTGATTATGCAACACAACGTAATGTAACCGCCCCAAGTTTCTGCAAGGCACACATGGTCCAACGGCAACCCCCTTCTGTTGAAGTTCCCAAAAAACAGGATTACTGCTCATCTCCACTCATTCGTTCTTTTTTTCCCACCAGTGGAACCAACTTTCACATTCACTTCAATCTCATCCTTCCCCCCCCAGGTCTTCAAGACAGCTGTTCACCACAATCTCCGGACATCCCCCATCCAAAACCATGATCCTTTCTACCCTTGTTAACCCCCACGTGCAAGCCCACTTCCAAATTTCCAATTTTTCTTTCCTGAGAGGTTCCTTCTGTATTCATCTTGCCCAGCCCACACCATGCATCCTCCCCAACACTCTTTGCTCCCCACTTCCCTTGTTTATCCAAGTCTTACTCTATTTTGTCCCTTTACCCGAGCTTTTGGTGTTCCCTCACCTCTCTCTACAATTCCTTTATTAATTTTGTTTCCTTGTCACAAAACTGCAATGTTATACCTCGAGATAGCAGATCACCTGGACTTGCTCATTGGCTCGCTGTCGCCAGCATGGGAGGTGACGCAGTGGCCATGTTTAGTCAATCAAACAAAACGATGAGCTTATGGCTATATCCATTGAATTTCTTGCATTTCAGTGGCGTTTCAGTCAAATCAGCCCTTGTGGGAGGTACAGAAGTGAACACCGTTTAATTTCGGATTTCAGGAATCGTCTGACCACGTACGCTCACAATGCGTCCAACAGAACTGGCGAAAATCACTCAGAATTTGGAGAAGCATGTTTAATTACAAAATCGGTGAAAATAACTCAGAGAATATGGAGACGCGTTTATTTACAAAATCTGCGAAGTTCACCGAGTGAATGTAGAAAACACAAAACCATCAATTTCTACTAGTACATCCACTGGTCGGCCTACAAAAAAACAAAATGATGAACAGAAACTCACAATCAATCACTGATTTATATGGAAATGTAACAGATTGTTCAATTTGTTCCCAGGGCCGGTACAAGGGTGCTCCACGAGAACATCCGGCATTGGAACACCCCACCCCTCAAACACACTAACTTTTGAAAATCCATATTGTGCATTAGTATGAATAAAACTTCTGAATTTATATTTACAGATGTATTTCACATAAAAAACGCGAATCTCGTCCTGATTGCACATCATCATTGCTCTACACTTTTAATGATAAATGTACTCAAAGATATTCACATTATAATGTGTAATATGGATCACGTAGTAGTCGTAGTATCATACTACTATCATTCGTATTGTTACGTTTGTGGGGGGGTTTAGTAAACAATGAAATACCGTAGTCGAGATAGAATCATGTAGGTTTAGAATGCTCCGTATGCCACAAAGCAATCTCGATGTATACATGTAGGCCGTCTGTCTGGGTAAGAGCATTTGCATGTCGCCATAAGGAGGGTGGTTTTGTGCTAACTAATTATAGGGTCTGTAAGGTTAAATTCCCCTGTACCAGTTTGCCTCCTGTGATAAATCCTACGTTCAGCATTTTGCTGCCCTTTCGGACCAATATATATTCAGAAGTGTTACATTCAAAATTGCGACGTCTTCCCTATATGTGTTCTCTTCAGTGTGAAAAAGATAAAAGCAAATATTAAAAGCATCATAGGTTGCAGCACATCGGAATCACAGGCGTTTCAGGCACACCGTTTGTGTAGGCCCCAGGCTTCAAGCCCTCCGTCCTATACGATTATTTCTTCATTGGCGCAGTGGATTGGAATCTATCAAAGCTAAATAAACACGATGTTTTATATATGCACAAAAGCAAGAACCATGTTTTCTTTTGGCTTCATTGCCTAACCAGAGTTGTTTTTTTCCGAGGCATCGAGCAATCAAGCCAGCATTCTGTGCTTATACATCACTCATGTTATTATTATTATTATTTTTTCGGGAGCAATCGAGACTGTGCTTTTTGGGCATAGCACATTAAATAAATCTCGCCCAATGTTTTGACCCGTTCATGTTTAGAATCCCGTCTAGACCCGTTCCCGTTTTCCATTCCTGTTTTGATCGTGGTAACAGTATCTGGCTCAGCTCACTTTCCACCTATCAACACGACTTATTTAAAGGAACTTCTGCGATAGATCGATGACTTTTTCCTATCAACATCATTTATAAAACAAATAACTGATAGAATCTGATCAAGCATGTCTTGCAAACATAGAAAAGGTTTAATTTGCAATTTGAAACTCTGTTATCACTTTGAAAATAAATATATTTATAAAATAATCATAAGCTTACTTTTCTTTTTGAAACAAAGTAAATCCACAAGCCTGAGATTTATATTCTTCAACAACCGTGTTGTGATGGTGCTGATTGGGAGGGCAGGGGTTCTTACATGATTCCCGGAGTGATCGCGTTATTGTTGTTGTTGTTGTTGTGGCGGTAATATGCAGTGCGGAAGTTCCATTTGTGGTAAAATGGCGAAATTTACTGCTTTGGAGATTTTTTTTTGGAGAACAATTGGAGATTTTCACGAAGGAGATATTTGGTGATGGGAACTCTTTATTTTCAAGTCTCGCTTTAATGGTGGAGGGTGATGAAAACACTCATGTCGACCTGAGACGGAAAACTGTTTATCATGTATTGTATGCATATTTTGGGACCGGTTCTTGGGGATTGTTGTGGAGATGGTTGAACCATGTGGCTGAGATGGAATACCACAGTGTGGAGTGATAAGGGACCAATATCTGGCATACATGGGGCGACTTGGTGTATTTGCAGATAACCTGAATATAAAGGTGATTAGCGAGATGTACAATTTGACAGCAATGCCGTCTTCAGGATGATGCTGCAAACTATTGAAGTACGCTAAATCCAGTTCTTTCTTGAAATGCGAGAAAAGAGAGAAAATCACAAGTATTTCAAGGACAATCAACTGAAAGCAGAAGAGTCACATACAACTTAACCACAGAGGGACAATTCCATTTATCCCACAGAGCCGTGTAATCCTGGTGTTGGTTTAGCTGTTGGGGTGCCGGCTTGGGATCTGAGGATCCTGGGTTCGAATCCCGGTCGATCGCTGAATTAACACCAGGGGGGTTGATTCAGCCTGTCATCCCTCCGAGGTCGGCAAATTGAGTATCAGTTCCACTGGTAATTCCCTGTGTGTAGCAAGAGGTGACTAACAGCGTTGGTGGCAGGAAGGGCATCCGGCCGTAAAACATTGCTTCAAAAAGGGGGACCACGGTGCCCAAAAAAGGCCAACCCCTGCCCTGCGGGGAAAAATGCCCTCTAAAGCGGTTCCACAGAGCCGTGTGTTCTCTTAGTGCTCCCCCAACTCTAATCCTCTCCGTCTGTGGTGCGGAAGTTCAGCGGGCTCAACCAGTTTCTAGAAAGTGAAGTCGATGCGTAGAATATATATACCTGTGAAAACTGATCCCTGAACCTTTTCAGCTTGTTAGTACAGTTAGGAGTGGAGCAGTAAACCATTTTGCGGCATAATTTGGTGAAATCAACTAAAAATCGTCACACAGTTATTTATCCACACCAATGATTGACTAAACATGGCCGGCAGGCTTGCTGGAAGCTGGCATCAGTCTCGGGTGGCCATCCGACATCGAGTGGCACAATATAAATCGATAATAGAATCGTGCTAACACTAACACATTCAGTGTTCAAACTCTTCTACAAACTTTGACCTTTTATACAAAAGAAAACAACAAAAATCCACTATTTAAGCATGTCTTCTTTGCTACAAATAACATATATATTTTGTCCTTCCTTCCCAGATTTACTTACTTGAGATCCTTTGCTCAGTTACGCTTTCAGCAGTTTCATCGACCCTCTTGAGCCTTAGACCTTACAAATGAGAGAAATTTCAGCTGGTGAGGTATGCTCTCTGTTAACTCCATAAAAACATTCCTTCCCAGATTGGGCGAGATTTATTTTGTGGTCACACACACACAAAAGGGCAAAACGTTGCATTCAGGCCAAAGGTGTCAATGTTTTGCAAAGGTTGAAAAATTGCTCCACTGTACAAATAGCTTCTGCATTTCACCCCTAAACGTGGCCTTCAATTGCCCAAAGGAGCCTGTGGCTCACCAAGGCACATGATCGCTTTTGCTCATTGTGCATTTCACCACCTTGCGAGCACAGACAGTCCCGCAGCAAGAAATGAGCAAAATATTATGACTTGCAGACTATGGTTGAATTTTGTCCAGCCAGAAAGCCAAAAAGCTTCTTCTTTTTTTTTTAACAACTTCATTGGGAAAACTCAGAAGCGAAATGTAAAGGGGGTAAATACAAAGGTACAAATACAAATAAACAAAGGTAAGGTAATAATATAAAAATACAAAGGTAAGGTGCAGAGCGTATGACATTCTCGCAACGAAGCACAGAGATGCAAATGAGAACTCGTTTCAGGATGTCCTTCATTATATCGAGTCCAATTCTGTTGTTTATGCTCTCTGTTCAACATCCTCAATTCCGGGTCATCAATCCTGACACCCAAAGCCCAGTATTGTGAGAAAATAAGACAACAAATTGAAAGGCAAATCACATTGTGGAGGAACATGAAAAGCACGTTTCAGCCAGGACATTTCGTTTCCCCCACCCAAAAAGAAAAAAAAATTAAGAAACCGAAATCCAAGCAAACAAATACATTACAGGAATAACACTATATTGACAGACTGCACAAAGGACTTTATCAATTACCACAAAAACAGTTTTCAGAAGAGGTTTCTCATGGGACGTCACAAGGTCACATGCATTTGTTTAGCAGCCGTCCTGAAGGTCAAACTTGACCGGCACACTCTTTATAGGCCAAATAACTATTGCTTTTTGCAATGCCTGAGACTTATTCAGTATGACAGCAGGAACTCTTTTAGAATAACCGCCACAGAAGGAGCACACAAACAACAACAACTACAGCCATGATGATAGCAGAAACAACAACTAGTTGTTGTAAAAGATCCTTTTTCACACATTTCACTTCATTTTCATTCTCATCGACACTCAGATAGATGCAATCTGTTTGTGAAGTACGGCATGTTGCCTTTCTCTAAATTAAACCCACCAGCGAAGCGACAGGCCGGCACAGCTAGTTATTATAAATCAAACAGCATTCCAGCACACTCTCCATTCATTTGTGTTGGTAGACTTTTACAACAAATACTAATTGACCATTTCATAAATTAGGGTTCGCTCAAATGGGGTTATAAAATAGCTGGGACCCCAATAAGTAACCAGTTGATAGAAGTTCCCCTATTCACAACATGACAGAGCACTATCATGACAGCCAATCAGCCCCACAAAGTTATGACAAGCCAGTGTGTTTCCAAGCATACATCGGGTTGGTTGGTACTTACTCCGGGCATCACAAGTATCCACTGTTTATCTGGCATCTTCCAAGTCTACACCCCATGATCCCAGCTGGCCACAAAATATATGTAAGCCACCCAGGCTCTTATAAGCCTCCATAGCCTCCTTTGTGCAATCGTCGGAAGTGTTTAATGGATAATTATAGATATCTGGGTACTGCAGGTCAGGCAGCTGCTCCATGACCTCGTCGACGTCGGCGGAGGCACCAAAAATACTTAAGTAAAAAATGCTACTTGAAAAAAATCACTTGCCTGACGGCATAATGATCCAAATCTCTTGGATTCCAAGAAGCATGCTCTGACGCACACACGATGGACGACGATACCTGAGAAGTTTTTTTTTTTAATTCCTCTACAAAATTGAGCTTCACGTTGGAGTGAGGCAACGGAGCAAGAAAAGGCAAGGTTCCAACAGTGGGAGATTGGGGAAACAAGCATGGGAGCAAACAGACAAAGAGCAGGGGAAGGAAGCACAGCAACAGACACAAAATGAGGCCCACAAGAACGAGGTCGCACGAGTACATGCAAACCACAAAAGCATGTGTGAAGGCAGTCAACAAAATGCGTAAATCTATCTATAATTCCAGTAATCTCTGTCTGTACGTTTGTACGTTTGTCTGTCTGTGACCGCTGTTTCTCGACAACCACGGGTCCGATATACTTTTAACTTGCCAGGTATATTGCTGGGGACCCGAGGATGTGCCTTTTCAAGGTTTCATATTAATCGGACAATTACTTACCGAGCTATGTCCAAAAAACGATTCAACCAATCAGAGAGCAGCGAACGATCGCGTGTGCCGGCGTTGCGAATGGACCAAACCATTCCATGTAAATAGAGGGGGGGGTTCTGTGGTCGTTGCGAATGGACGAAACCATTTCATGTAAATAGAGGGGGGGGGGGATTGTCACTGTACTCGCAAGCCGTTCGCCGTTCGCTTTGGCGTTGCGAATGGACCAAACCATTTCATGTAAATAGAGGGGGGGGGATATAATTTTAGATAGATATATAGTACGGGCATATATATAGTACGGGCATGCCCTAGTATATTACAAACAAAGCAACACCAACCATAAACAAAACATGAAAGACAATTCCGATGCAGGTATCCTCACATTTAAAAGGGCAAAGAAGGGGAAGGGGGGCATCTGGCAAAGTACCAGGAACCAGAAACAACAAAAGCTTTCCGACAAAAGGCAGAAACAATTTTGCAACACCAAGTCCATTCACACAAAATTGAGATATTTGTTGTTGATAGAAAGGCCAATGGTGAGTTTGAGATTCTGAGCCATGCTTTATCTTCCAAATGATGGTCTTGACCCTTCCTAAAAGGAGCTATGCTGATGATCAGTCATTACGTTGATTGTACGACAGCCAGTAACTTCATTTTGGGAGATGTTTGAGCCAAACAGGCTAGTGGGATTGATAATGGTGGAGGGGAGGGGCTGGATTGAAGGCTTAAGCTTCATTAAGTTTACTTAATGTCCAACTCCTGAATTTCCTTCAAGTCAATTACTGCACTAGATTTCAGGACAATGTTGAATAGCAGTTTTGAGCCCAAATGTTTTCTAAAACAAAGAAGCACAATGCTTCAAGGAAACAAGGTCAAAGCTCTCAACATTTAAGATCTGCATGATTGTGAAGACGGCTCTCACCTTTCCATTGATTGCTGACCACACTTTGAGTGTGTTGTCGTCGGAACCACTGACAATCCGATTTCCACAGAACTGCAGGCACGTGATAACATGGTCATCATGACCTTTCAAAACCTGCAAAGGACATTTCGCAAAAATCACCACCACAATCTCCATCATATTACTTTAAGAGAGTGCTGAAGCCACTAAGATAGTTGTTGCAACATTATATATATATATATATATATATATATATATATATATATATATATATATATATATATATATATATATGTATGTTGTGTTACAGGCCGATTTAAAAATAGGTTAAATTGAGGTTTTTTTTGTCACTGATCTACACATATTACCCCATAATGTCAAAGTGGAATTTTTTTAGAAATCTACTATATAAGAGAGCCGTTGGTCTTCGTCAAATTTTCAGAGGTTCATCAGTGACTGCTTGGGAGTGTTTTAGGTGAAAAAAAGAAAAAAAGAAAAAAAAGAAAAGAGGTTCCTTTTTTTGGATTAAAAAAAAATCACTCTATAGTGCCTAAGCCTTTTTGATTAATGACAGTTATATACAAGAACACATTTGCATAAATAAATACAAAACATTTACCAGACATTTGAACAAAAATAATTAAACAATTCCAGAAGTGGTCGTAGTTGGTAGTAAGGCTTCTTCTTCTTCTTCCTGAACGTCATCATACTTAATTCAGAAACGTGATCAACGGCACATTCACCAACATACATTCAACGAAAAGGTAAAATGATGATTTGACATTTGCAATGGATTCTGATTTGTATGTAATTGCTTTCCCATTACATTTGCCCTCATTGCAAATATGTTAATATTTATGCTTCGCTTAAGCAACACCAGGTACTCCAGCTATAAACACATATACTTTACTCGGGGTACAAATGAAACTTTGTATGGGGGGCAACATAGGCTATGTGGCCGCAGCCTCATGCGGGGGTGTGGGGGACCGGAAGAGGGGCGTAAATTCTCGATGTAAATGTGTACCGTGTTGCGCCACCTGGTGATGGTGGCAGAGGGTATTACAATTTCCTTTTTTACTTGGGCAACACTGAGGTTAAAGCACTGTTTGCACGGGTAAATTTTTCCTCCTTCCCTTCCCCCCCCCTACCCCAAAATGGAGGGGCCTGTCAAAGCCACCCTTCCACCCCCATAAAAGATGTATATGCAGTATATCTTTACCCTCCCTCTCTCCTCACATCACCTCTCTCTCCCCTCCCCCTAGGCCATAATCTATCCCTTGGAAAACATTCTACACGCACTACCCATTTGCAATCTAAAATATAATTAATGTGAAGCATGAAATTGGTCATTCTCAACGAAAAACACAACTTCCACACAAACGATACCATCTCAGTAACTTTTCCACAAGCCTGATGTCGAGATCCGTTTGAATTTCACGCATATAATGAGCACTCATTACATCTGTAGTGATGATGTTGTTAC